>NW_024056026.1:0-199227 GCF_902713615.1 Scyliorhinus canicula
AATGGCCTCCTTCTGCACTCTATGTTCATGTCGGCCAGACCAGGTAAGGACGGCAGATTTTCTTTTCTGTTCATTCTCGGGATGTGGGAGTCGCTGGCTGGGCCAGCATTCACTGCCCATCCCTAATTGCCCTTGAACTGAGGGCCATGTCAGAGCATTTTAAGGGTCAACCAGCTGACTGTGGATCTGGAGTGACGTATAGCAGGCCAGACCAGGTAAGGATAGAAGATTCCTTCACTGAAGGGACAGGAGTGAACCAGATGGGTCTTTATAACAATCAACAATTGGCTGAGCAAGCCACTCAGTTTAAGGGAAATTAGGGATGGGCAATAAATGTTGGCCCAGCCAGTGACCTCCACAAATCATAAATAGAACCCGGAGTCTCCAGTCAGTCAATCCGGGCGAGTTGGCATCCAGTCCAGGCTCGCAGCGCATGCCATCATGTTCATCAGCAGACTTCCAATGAATTAAAATTTTACCTTCTGCCTTGGTGAGATTCATGCACTGGGTCTCGAAAATCATTAGAACAGTAAAAAGATTTTGGGTCTCTGAAAAAAATAGTTGGCCCCTCGAGCCTGCTCCTTACACACAAACTAGGAGTCGGGTCCCTTGAGCCTGCTCCTTACACACAAACTAGGAGTCGGCCCCTCGAGCCTGCCCCTTACACTCAAACTAGGAGTCGGTCCCTCGAGCCTGCTCCTTACACACAAACTAGGAGTCGGTCCCTTGAGCCTGCTCCTTACACACAAACTAGGAGTCGGTCCCTCGAGCCTGCTCCTTACACACAGACTAGGAGTCGGTCCCTCGAGCCTGCTCCATCAATCAAAAATTTTAACCTCAACTCCACATTCCTGCCGACCCCGATAATCTTTCACCCTCTTGCTTATCAAGAATCTATTAATTTCTGCCTTAAAAATATTCAAAGACTTTTTTTTTTAAAATTTAGATTACCCAATTATTTTTTCCAAGGGGCAATTTACCGTGGCCAATCCACCTACTCTGCACATTTTTGGGTTGTGGGGGCGAAACCCACGGAGACACGGGGAGAATGTGCAAACTCCACACGGACAGTGACCCAGAGCCGGGATCGAACCTGGGACCTCAGTGCCGTGAGGCAGTTGTGCTAACCACTAGGCCACCGTGCTGCCCTAAAATATTCAAAGACAGGGCAGCACGGTGGTGCAGTGGTTAGCACTGCTGCCTCACTGTGCCGAGGTTCAAGGTTCAATCAAGGCTCTGGGTCTCTGTGTGGAGTTTGCACATTCTCCCTGTGGTTGTGTAGGTTTCGTCTCCCACAACCCAAAGATGTACAGAGTAGGCGGGTTGGTGACGCTAAATTGCCCCTTAATTATTAATAAATGAATTGGGCACTTTAAATTTATTTTAAAAAAAATATTCAAGGACTCTGCTTCCACTGCATTTTAAGGACGGAAGTTCCAAAGTCATAGAATCCCGACAGTGCAGAAGGAGCCCATTTGGCCCATCAGGTCTGCACCAACCCTCTGAAAGAGCACCCCACCCAGGCCCACCCCACCCATGCCCACTCCATCCTCATAACCCCACCCAACATCCACGTCCTTGGAGACGAAGTGGCAATTTGGCATGGCCAATCCACCTAACCCGGCCAATCCACCTAACCCGGCCAATCCACCTAACCTGGCCAACCTGTGCGTGGGAGGAGCTGAAAGGGAGCGGCAAGATTCCCTACTTTAAAAAAAAAACTTAATTGCAGTTTTGCAGTGAGTGGGAGGAGCCGAATTGCGCTCTGGGAAGGTGAGTGAATTGATTTCACCTTGCAGTTTCAGTGCGTGGGAGGAGCTGAAAGGGAGCGGTAAGATTCCCTACTTTAAAAAAAATGTAACTTGCAGTTTGCAGTGAGTGGGAGGAGCCGAATTGCGCTCTGGGAAGGGGAGTGAATTGATATATTTGGGCAGCGGCTAAACCCGAGACACTACCCAGTGTCTACCCAGACACTACCCAGGGGCTGGTTTAGCTCACTTGGCTAAATCGCTGGCTTTTAAAGCAGGCCAGCAGCACGGTTCGATTCCCGTACCAGCCTTCCCGGACAGGCGCCGGAATGTGGCGACTAGGGGCTTTTCACAGTAACTTCATTGAAGCCTACTCGTGACAATAAGCGATTTTCATTTCATTTTTCACCCGTGTAGTGTCTCCCACCCGCCCTCCTCCTCCAACCCAAAAAAAAGTTTGTGTTGAAAAGGAGCAGCGGACATCAGATTCTTGGCGTGAGCAGTGGCGAGGGGTCTTTGGGAAGGTAAGTTTACCTCTTTAAAACTTTAAAAACTTACCTGGAAGAACGACATCACAGCAAAGCAGAGATCTGATTGGCTGGTAAGGAAAGTGCTCCAATTAGCAGCAGCTGGGAGAAATTTAACTCTTCGTGTGTTGGTAAGTATTGTGATTGGTAGGTAAAATCTTTGTTCCTTTCACTTGTTAATTATTTGATAGTATAGTTTGTAGTCAGTTAAGGTAAAGGGTAAAAACGGCAGGAGAACCCAGACCCGTGTTATGCTCCTGATGCTCAATGTGGGAGTTCAGGGATGCGGCCGATGTCCCTGACTCCTTCATGTGCGGGAAGTGTGTCCAGCTGCAGCGCCTGTTAGACCGCATGACGGCTCTGGAGCTGCGGGTGGACTCACTTTGGAGCATCCGCGATGCTGAGGAAGTCGTGGATAGCACGTTCAGTGAGTTGGTCACACCGCAGATTAGGATTGGTGAGGGAGACAGGGAATGGGCGAACAAAAGGCAGAGAAAGAGCAGGAAGGCAGTGCATGTGCCCACTGTGGTCATCTCCCTCCAAAACAGGTAAAGCGTTTTGGATACTGTTGGGGGAGATGACTCACTAGGGGAAGGCAGTAGTAGCCAGGCTCATGGCGCCGTGGCTAGCTCTGCTGCACAGAAGGGCGGGAAAAAGACTGGCAGGGTTATAGTCATAGGGGATTCAATTGTAAGGGGAGTAGACAGGCGTTTCTGTGGTCGAAAACGAGACTCCCGAATGGTATGTTGCCTCCCGGGTGCTCGGGTCAGGGATGTCTCCGATCAGCTGCAGGACATACTAAAGGGGGTGGGTGAACAGCCAGTTGTCGCGGTGCATATAGGCACCAATGATATAGGTAAAAAAAAGGATGAGGTCCTACAATCAGAATTTAGGGAGTTAGGAGACAAGTTAAAAAGTAGGACCTCAAAGGTAGTAATCTCAGGATTGCGACCAGTGCCACGGGACAGTCAGAGTAGAAATTCAAGAATAGTCAGAATGAATACGTGGCTTGAGAAATGGTGCAGGAGGGAGGGGTTCAGATTTTCGGGACATTGGAACTGGTTCTGGTGGTGGTGGGACCATTACAAACTGGATGGTCTACACCTGGGCAGGACTGGAACCAATGTCCTAGGGGGTGCTTTTGCTAACACTGTTGGGGAGGTTTTAAACTAATGTGGCAGGGGGATGGGAACCAGATTAGGAAGTTAGAGGTCAGTAAAGAAGCAGCAACTAAAGCCGGTAAGGTACGAGATAATAAACTCCATGTGACTAAGAGGAAGAGTCGACAGGGAAGAGATGATGAACGCAAAGGGACAGGTGGTCTGTGGTGCATTTGTTTTAATGCGAGAAGTGTAGCAGGTAAGGCAGATGAACTTAGGGCTTGGATCAGTACCTGGGAATATGATGTTATTGGTATTACTGAGACTTGGTTGAGGGAACGGCAGGACTGGCAACTGAATATCCCAGGGTATAGATGCTTCAGGAGGGATAGAGAGTGAGGTAGAAGGGGTGGAGGAGTTGCATTACTCGTCAGTGATGATTTCACAGCTGTGATTAAGGAGGGCACGATAGAGGATTCGAGCACTGAGGCAATATGGGTGGAGCTAAGAAATAGGAAGTGTGCAGTAACATTGTTGGGACTTTACTACAGGCCTCCCAAAAGCGAGCATGAAGTAGAGGTACAAATATGCAGATAGATTATAGAAAAATGTAGGAGCAATAGGGTGGTTGTGATGGGAGATTTTAACTTCCCCAACATTGAATGGGATTCGTGTAGTGTTGGAGGCGTAGATGGAGCAGAGTTTGTAAGGAGCATCCAGGAGAGTTTTTTTAGAGCAGTATGTAAATAGTCCAACTCGGGAAGGGGCCATACTGGACCTGGTATTGGGGAATGATCGCGGCCAGGTGGTTGATGTTTCAGTCGGCGATTACTTTGGGAATAGCGATCACAATTCCGTAAGTTTTAGAATACTCATGGACAAGGACAAGAGGGGTCCGAAAGGAAGAGTACTAAATTGGGGAAAGGCAGAGTATAACAAAATTCAGCAGGAGCTAGGGAATGTGGATTGGGAGCAGCTGTTTAAGGGTAAATCCACATTTGAAATAGAACGATACAGCGCAGTACAGGCCCTTCGGCCCTCGATGTTGCACCGACATGGAAAAAACTAAAGGCCGTCTAACCTACACTATGCCCTTATCATCCATATGCTTATCCAATAAACTTTTAAATGTCCTCAATGTTGGCGAGTTCACTACTGTTGCAGGTAGGGCATTCCACGGCCTCACCGTACAACTGCAACATGACCTCATGGCTCCGGAACTCAATCCCTCTACCAATAAAGGCCATCACACCATAGGCCTTCTTCACAACCCTATCAACCTGTGGAATGTGGAAGTCTTTTAAGGAAAGGTTGATTAGAGTGCAGGACAGACATGTTCTTGTGAAAATGAGAGATAGAAATGGCAAGATTAGGGAACCATGGATGACGGGTCAAATTGTGAGACTAGCTGAGATGAAAAAGGAAGCATATGTAAGATCAAGGCGACTCAAAACTGATGAAGCTTTGGAGGAATATCGGGAAAGTAGGACGAATCTCAAACGCGCAATAAAAAGGGCTAAAAGGGGTCATGAAATATCTTTGGCTAACAGGGTTAAGGAAAATCCCAAAGCCTTTTATTCGTCTGTAAGGAGCAAGAGGGTAACTAGGGAACGATTGGCCCACTCAAAAACAAGAGAGGGAATTTATGCGTGGACTCAAAGGAAATGGGTGAGATTCTTAATGAGTACTTTGCATCGGTATTCACAAAGGAGAGGGACAAGACGGATGTTGAGGCTAGGGATGGATGTTTAAATACTCCAGGTCAAGTTGCCATACGGAAAGGGGAAGTTTTGGGTATTCTAAAAGACATTAAGGTGGACAAGTCCCCAGGACCGGATGGGATCTATCCCAGGTTACTGAGGGAAGCGAGGGTCGAAATAGCTGGGGCCTTAACAGATATCTTTGCAGCATCCTTGAGCACGGGTGAGGTCCCGGAGGACTGGAGAATTGCTAATGTTGTCCCTTTGTTTAAGAAGGGTAGCAGGGAAAATCCAGGGAATTACAGACCTGTGAGCTTGACGTCAGTGGTAGGCAAACTGTTGGAGAAGATACTGAGGGATAGGATCTATTCACATCTGGAAGAAAATACACTTATCAGTGATAGGCAGCATGGTTTTGTGCAGGGAAGGTCATGTCTTACAAACCTAATAGAATTCTTTCAGAAAGTGACAAAGTTAATTCATGGGGGAAGGGCTGTAGATGCCATATACATGGACATTAGTAAGGTGTTTAATAAGGTTTCCCATGGCAGGTTGATGGAAAAAGTGAAGTCGCATGGGGTTCAGGGTGTACTAGCTAGATGGATAAAGAACTGGCTGGGCAACAGGAGACAGAGAGTAGTGGTGGAAGGGAGTGTCTCAAAATGGAGAAGGGTGACTAGTGGTGTTCCACAGGGATCCGTGCTCGGACCACTGTTGTTTGTGATCGACATAAATGACCTGGAGGAAGGTATAGGTGGTCTGATTAGCAAGTTTGCAGATGATACTAAGATTGGCAGATAGCGAGGAGGACTGTCAGAGAATACAACAAAATATAGATATATTGGAGAGTTGGGCAGAGAAATAGCAGATGGAGTTCAATCCAGGCAAATGCGAGGTGATGCATTTTGGAAGATCAAATTCAAGAGCGGACTATATGGTCAATGGAAGGGTCCTGGGGAAAATTGATGTACAGCGAGATCTGAGAGTTCAGGTCCATTGTACCCTGAAGGTGGCAACGCAGGTTGATAGAGTGGTCAAGAAGGCATACAGCATCCTTGCCTTCATCGGACGGGGTATTGAGTACAAGAGTAGGCGGGTCATGTTACAGTTGTATAGGACTTTGGTTAGGTCACATTTGGAATACTGCGTGCAGTTCTGGTCGCCACATTACCAGAAGGATGTGGATGCTTTGGAGAGGGTGCAGAGGAGGTTCACCAGAATGTTGCCTGGTATGGAGGGTGCTAGCTATGAAGAAAGGTTGAGTAGATTAGGATTGTTTTTGTTGGAAAGACGGAGGTTGAGGGGGGACCTGATTGAGGTCTACAAAATTATGAGAGGTATGGACACGGTGGATAGCAACAAGCTCTTTCCAAGAGTGGGGGTGTCAGTTACAAGGGGTCACGATTTCAAGGTGAGAGGGGGAAAGTTTAAGGGAGATGTGCGTGGGAAGTTTTTTACGCAGAGGGTGGTGGGTGCCTGGAACGCTTTACCAGTGGAGGTGGTAGAGGCGGGCACGATAGCATCATTTAAGAGGCATCTAGACAGGTATATGAACGGGCGGCAACAGAGGGAAGTAGACCTTGGAAAATAGGAGACAGGTTTAGATAAAGGATCTGGATCGGCGCAGGCAGGGAGGACTGAAGGGCCTGTTCCTGTGCTGTAATTTACTTTGTTCTAATCCACCTAACCTGGCCAATCCACCTAACCTGGCCGATCCACCTAACCTGGCCAATCCACCTAACCTGCACATCTTTGAACTCTGTGAGGAATCCGGAGCACCCGGAGGAAACTCACACAGACACAGGGAGAACGTGCAAACCCCACACAGTCACCCAGGGCCGGAATTGAACCTGGGTCTCTGGTGCTGTGAGGCAGCAGTGCTAACCACTGTGCCATCTCCTGTCTTACAACCCTCAAGAGAAAAAAATACCTTCATCTCCATCTGAAATGGGTGACCCCTTATTTTGCAACAGTGACGCCTTGTTCTAGATTCTCCCACAAGAGGAAACATCCTCTCCACATCCACCCTGTCAAGACCCCTCAGGATCTTATATCATTCAATCCAGGTTTGACCCAAAACTTTAAATCTGTGTCCCGGCTGCTTGTACGATCAGTGAATTGAAACGGAGTTTCTTTGTCCACCTGATGGAAACCTGGCATAATCTTGTGTCCCTGAATCAAATCTCCCCTCAGCCTCCTTTGCTGGAACCATTCTGGTAAATCTCCTCTGCACCTTCTCCAGGAACCTTCACATCCTTCCTGAAGAGTGGTGACCAGAGATTTATAAAGATTCATAGAATAGAATTGGAGCCATAGAATTCCTACAATGCAGAAGGGGGCCATTCGGCCCATTGAGTCTGCAGTGATTCTCTGCAACGGCACCCTGTCTAGGCCCACACCCCTACCCTGTCCCTGTAACCCCATAGCCCCACCTAACCTGCACATCCTTGGACACTAAGGGGCAATTTATCAAGGCCAATCCACCTAACTTTCCCTTCTTTGGACTGTTGGAGGAAACCTGAGCACCGGGTGGAAACCCACGCAGACATGGGGAGAAAGTGCAAACTCCACACACACAGTCACCAAGGCCGGAATTGAACCCGAGTCCCTAGCGCTGTGAGGCAGCAGTGCTGATCACCGTGCCACCAGAAGCATAGTTTTGGTATCAATATTACTGTTTATGAATAAAAGCAAATTACTGCGGATGCTGGAATCTGAAGCCAAAGAGAAAATGCTGGAACATCTCAGCAGGTCTGGCAGCATCTGTAGGGAGAGAAAAGAACTAACAAAGGACCATCTGGACTCAACATGAGATCTTTTCTCTCCCTACAGATGCTGCCAGACATGCTGAGATGTTCCTGCATTATCTCTTCGGTTAATGTTTATGAAACTCAAGATTGAATTAGCTTTGCCATCTATTCTCTTTAATATGACTTGTAGATGTACAAAATCTCTCTTCACCTCTTTCTCTGTCCTCCTTTAAGAGGCCAGTTGGGTTTTTGTGACAATCCAGCAGTTTTCATGGTCACTTTTTCCCAGAGCCGGCCCCACAAATGACCAGATTCATTCAGCTCAATTTCACAACCTCCCTTTGTGTTTCTGTGGGTTCTCTCTCACTCCCTATTTTCTGTTTTCAATCAGTTTCACAGGGTGTTCGAAGGGGAGGCTTCAAAGTCCGGAAACTCAAACCAAGCATCACATCAGGATCTGACAGAGCCCTCAATTTATCATATCCTAAATATCAGCGGATTTTGAACATGGAAGGAAAAAGCATCGTTCACAGTGGGGAGAAACCGTACACGTCATCAGGCCCCATGAGACAGAAATGCAGCCGCACTGAGGAGAAACCGTGGAAATGTGCGGACTGTGGGAAAGGATTCACTTCCCCATCCCATCTGGAAACTCATCGACGTGTTCACACTGGGGAGAGACCATTCACCTGCTCCACGTGTGGGAAGGGATTCGCTAAGTCATCCACCCTGCTGAGTCACCAGCGAGTTCACACAGGGGAGAGGCCATTCACCTGCTCCACGTGTGGGAAGGGATTCACTCAGTCATCCGCCCTGCTGAGTCACCAGCGTGTTCACACTGGGGAGAGACCATTCACCTGCTCCACGTGTGGGAAGGGATTCGCTAAGTCATCCAACCTGCTGAGTCACCAGCGAGTTCACACAGGGGAGAGGCCATTCACCTGCTCCACGTGTGGGAAGGGATTCACTCAGTTGTCCGCCCTGCTCAGTCACCAGCGAGTTCACACTGGGGAGAGACTGTTCACCTGCATCGAGTGTGGGAAGGGATTCACTTTGTCATCCCACCTGCTGAGTCACCAGCGTGTTCACACAGGGGAGAGACCGTTCACCTGCTCCACGTGTGGGAAGGGATTCACTCAGTCATCCCACCTGCTGAGTCACCAGCGTGTTCACACAGGGGAGAGGCCATTCACCTGCTCCACGTGTGGGAAGGGATTCACTCAGTTGTCCGCCCTGCTCAGTCACCAGCGAGTTCACACTGGGGAGAGACCATTCACCTGCTTCACCTGTGGGAAGGGATTCGCTCATTCATGCACACTGCGGAAACACCAGCGAATTCACACTGGGGAGAGACCGTTCACCTGCTCCACGTGTGGGAAGCGATTCACTCAGTCATCCAACCTGCTGGGTCACCAGCGAGTTCACACTGGGGAGAGACCATTCACCTGCTCCACGTGTGGGAAGGGATTCACTCAGTCATCCCAACTGCTGAGACACCAGCGAGTTCACACTGGTGAGAGACCGTTCACCTGCTCCACGTGTGGGAAGGGATTCACTGAGTCATCCACACTGCGGAAACACCAGCGAGTTCACACTGGGGAGAGACCATTCACCTGCTCCACGTGTGGGAAGGGATTCACTGAATCATCCACACTGCGGAAACACCAGCGTGTTCACACTGGGGAGAGACCATTCACCTGCTCCACGTGTGGGAAGGGATTCACTCGGTCATCCCACCTGCTGATTCACCAGCGTGTTCACACTGGGGAGAGACCATTCACCTGCTCCACGTGTGGGAAGGGATTCACTCAGTCATCCAACCTGCTGAGTCACCAGCGAGTTCACACTGATTAGAGACCGTTTCAATGTCCAGACTGTGGGAAGTGCTATAATAGTTCTTGGGAATTGATGTGTCATCAACGTGTTCACACTGATGAGAGACCGTTCAGGTGCTCTCAGTGTGGGACTGGGTTCAGACAATCATCTTACCTCACTGCACATCAACGAATTCACACCGGGGAGAGGCCATTCACCTGCTCCCAGTGTGGGAAGGGATTCACCACTTCATCCCACCTGCTGAAACACCAACGAGGCCACAAGTAAACACAGTGATTGGATTTTGCTGTGAACTCACATTCAGGACTGAACCATGTTCATTTGGGTCTCTTTCTGCTGATGACAAAGTCCGGCCCATTTACAGGGGCTAATATTCTGGCTGAAAGTTAAATAAATTAGAATTATGTTAAATACGCAGTGTTGAAACTTTCTAATATCTCTGACACAAGTTAGTTCCTTTTGAAGTACTCTCGCTCTCCCCTGTCTCTTCCATCCTCACCTCCAACAAGAAGTGTGAGGAGCTTGTGGAGCTTCTTTGTGACTGAGATTGAGTTAATCCGATCAGCTGCTTCTGCTGCTTCCCGCCCTTCCACGAGCCCACCGGACCAAACTGTCGCTAAATTTCATCCTTTTGACTTCTGGTGGCGGCCATGGAGTAGGAGGTCGCGCATTTGGGAGCTCCCGCTCATGACGGACATTTTGAACCTATTCTCCCAATTTTTTTCGGAATTCTATTAGAAACATCGGTGGAGAGTGAGACAGTGAGGAGAAATCCCCCACCAGTATGTGGAGCCGTGGACCAGAAACGGTCGTCCAAGAAGAATTAGTTGAGCAGCGAAGCTGACTGTAGAACCTGCAGCGCGGGAAAGCATGGCGGAGGCGCAGGATCCCGGTTTGGTGACACAGTGGTCAATGTTACTGCGGGTGGAGTTCATTCAGGAGAGCTTCACCAAGCAAATGAAGGCAACCTAATTAAGGCAAGGATTGATTGGGTGGAACGGGCTGGAAGCCCATAGACCGGCGATCCAGAAGGTGGCTGAGCACGAGGACCATTTAACCGCTTTGGAGGTGGAGGTGGGGCTGATGAGGGACCACCAGGAAAAGTTGCAGGAGGACCTGGAGAACAGGTCCCTGAGACAGAACCTGAGGATTGTTGGCCTCCTGGAGGGCAGTGAAGGGTCGGACGCAAGGGCATGTGTGACAAATATGCTGGAAAAGCTGATGGGAGATGGAGCGTTTTCTCGACCCTTGGAAGTAGATAGAGCGCTTGCGAGGAAGCCGCGAGTGATATGAACCTCTGAGGGTGATCCGGGTGCAAATGCATCGCTTCCTGTGTAAGGAGCGGATTTTGCGGTGGGCGAAGCAGACACTGAGCTGCAAGTGGGAGAACTGTGAGCTGCGCATCTACCAGAACCTGGGCGTGAAACTGGCCAAAAGACGAGCTGGATTCAATAGGGTAAAATTGTCCCTCTTCGAGCAGGGGGTGAAGTTTGGGTTGTTATACCCAATGCGTCTGTGGGTCATGTTTGAGGGCCAAGAACTTTACCTTGAATCGCCGGACGAAGCGATGGACTTTATCAAAGACAAAAGGCTGGCAGGAGTTTGAGGGCATTGAACCTTGGGGGAGGGTATTGCGGTATCGATTCTGTTAAAGTTTCCTTAGTTTTGATCTGTATATGCAGTGCTCTCTGTGTAACAGTTTTTTAGGCCGTTGCTTAGATTTGTAAAGTTAACTTTATTTCAGTAGGTAGATGGTGGAGAGATTTTTTCTACTGTGTGTTGATTGGGGACTGTGATGTTTTGAATATGTATGTTTGAGCGGGAGGGGGGGTGGGATAGGATGTCTGGCGTCATGGGTGGGTTACCAGACTAGGTGGGCTAAATCACGGAAGTGCAGTGGGGGAGGGGGTGGTGAGCAGGTGGTAAGTTTGTTAAGGGGGGTTGGGATTCTTCTGCTGCTAAAGTGGGGCGGAGGGGGGAAGAGGGAGCTGCTCTGCTGACAGAGGAGAAACTAATGCTGAGAGACAAAAGGGGAGGTCGAGGACAGTGGATGCCCAAAGGCGGGCCAATGGAGGTGAATTGTGGGTGTGGGTGGGGTAGACCCGTGGAGGTTCGGACGGCCAAGAGTGAAGGAATTTTCTTTTTTTCTCCCATGTGCACAAAGCGTACTGCCGGATCAACTTCTTTATTCTGAGCATGGTTCTACTGGCGAGGGTGGTTGATACCGAATATTCGGCAATTGCTCTGTCGGGCCATGCCCCACATTGGGTGGATTTACGGGTGAGTAAGGAGAGAGGGCAGCGCCCGCAATGGAGGTTGGGTGTGGGACTGTTAGCGGATGAGGGGGTGTGCGGGCGGGTGAGGGAATCTATCCAGAACTATTTGGAAATAAATGACACGGGGGTGTCTCGGCAGCGGTTAGGGGGGAGTTAATGTCGATACGGGCCCATAGGGAAAAGGTGGAGCAAGCAGAGAGGGACAGGGTAGTTGGGGAAATACTCCAGGTGGACAGGACATATTCGGAGGCCCCGGAGGCGGGGTTATTGAAGGAGTGGCAGGGGCTACAAATGGAGTTTGAGCTGTTATCTGGAGGGAAGGCGGAGGAGCAACTGAGGAAGGCGAGGGGGGAGCGGTATACGAGTATGGTAAGAAGGCCAGTACGATGCTAGCACACGAGCTGAGGAAAAGAGAGGTGGCCAGGGAGCTTGGAAGAGTGAAGGACAGAGGTGGGAACCCGGTCTTGGACCCAGCAGGGGTGATTGGGGTGTTTAAGGAGTTTTATAGCAAGTTATATGAGTCAGAACCCCAGCTGGGGTAGAGGGGATGAGGCAGTTTCTGGGTGAGTTGAAGTCCGAAGGAAGGACTTGTGGAGTGGTCGGGAGCCCCGATTGGAATTGAAGAAATAGTAGAGGGGCTGGAGGCCAGGCATTGGGTAAGGCCCTGGGACCAGACAGCTACCCAGTGGAATTTTATAAGAAGTTCTCGGAGATGCTGGGCCCGCTGCTGGTGAGGGTATTTAATGAGGCAAGGGAGCAGGGTGCCCTTCCCCCAACAATCTCGCAGGCCTCGATCCTGAAGCGGGTGATGGACCCTGAGCTATGTGGGTCATATAGGCCAATCTCCCTATTGAACGTGGATGCCAAACTGTTGGCCAGAATATTGGCCTCAAGGCTAGAGGGCTGTGTCCGTGAGGTGATGAGGGAAGACCAGACGGGGTTTGTGAAGGGCAGTCAACTTACGGCCAATGTCAGAAGGCTCTTAAAAGTTATGAGAGGTGGGAGAGGGAAAGGTATCGGATATCTACAAAGAACTCATGGAGTCGAGGGAAACTCAGATAGAGGAGCTAAAGGGTAAATGGGAAGAGGAGCTCTGGGGAGGATAGAGGCAGGTCTGTGGGCGGATGCCTTGAGCAGAGTCAATACGTCCTCAACATGTGCCAGGCTCAGCCTGATACAATTTATGGTCGTTCACAGGGCAGACATTTTTAAAAAAATGTAGAGTACCCAATTTATTTTTTCCAATTAAAGGGCATGTTAGCGTGGCCAATCCACCTAGTCGACACATCTTGGGGTTGTGGGGGCGAAACCCACGCAAACACAGGCAGAATGTACAAACTCCACACAGACAGTGACCCAGAGCTGGGATCGAACCTGGGACTTTGGCGCCGTGAGGCAGCGATTCTAACCACTGTGCCATCGTGCTGCCCAGTTCACCGGGCACACATGCTGGTGGCCTGGATGAGCAGGTTTTTTGGGGTAGAGGAGAGGTGTGTGGTGGGGGACAGCAAGTCATGTCCGTATGTTCTGGGCCTGCCTTAAGCTTGGGGGATTCTGGCAGGGTTTTACAGATGTCATGTCCACGGCCCTAAAAACACGGGTGGTGCTGAGCCCAGAGGTGCCAGATTTTGGAGTGTCGGCAGTCCAGGGGGCGAGAGAGGCTGATGTCTTGGCCTTTGCCTCCCTGGTAGCCCGGAGACGGATATTGCTAGTGTGGAGGGACTCGAAGCCCCCGGAATCAGAGATCTGGGTTAGCGACGTGGCTGGATTTCTCAGACTTGAAAAATGAAGTTTGCCCTCAGAGGGTCAACGCTCGGTTTCATCAGGAGGTGGCAGCCGTTTGTCGACTTCTTTAGAGAAAATTAACTGTCAGCAGAGGCAAAAAACTTAAAGGCGGGTAGTTAGGCTATTCTCTGTTGAGGGTAAGAGGGACTTGTTAGGGATGGAGATGATTTATGCACAATGTTTTATGTGGATTTGCATTGTTTACTGTTGTCACTTATTATTATAAAATTACAAAACCTTAACAAAATGTATTTTTAAAAAAAAATCAACATCACCAAAATCAGATCATCTGCACATTGCCACATTGCTGTTTGTGGGATTTTGCTTTGTGGAAATTGGCTGCTGCATTTCCTCTAACAGTGACGACACTTCCGAAGCTCTTTGGGACAAGCTGTGGTTATGAAAGGCGCTACAGAAGTGCAAGTTTTAAATTGAAGATTGATGCTTTCTGATCCTTAATTGATTTCAGACATCCCCAATTAATAAATTTGCTTTGGTTCGGGCAAGACTTTAACCAATTAAATCAAAGGCAGAATTCTGAACAGTAAATTTAAAAAGGAGTTTTTTAATGAGAAGCTTTACTGAACGACTTGAAGACATTTACGTTTACAACTTCACGCAGGTGATCAGTCTGTGGAAGCGTAACCCTCCCTGGCTCCTTTGACACTAATTTCCTTGGAACTCGGCCTCGAGAGTCTTCAGTACTTGGCCAGCAAGGAAGACCTTCGGAACCTCGACCTTTATCCCCAAAGTGACCATTACCTCATGTCAGAGTTGGGCCTGTGGTAACATGACCATTGGTTAATTGGGCACCAGTTTAATTTAATTGGATCTTTAATTACTGACACCACCTTCTCTCATTACCTTTGACAGGAATACAATTGAACAGTTTCATTCTATCCCTTTATCTGATTCTGTGCAACCCCTTATTCAGTTTCAAACATTGAGGCTAATCAGAGTTGGAAGGTCTCCCTTGCCAGTACATTTATCCTCATCGCACATTCTTTATATACACAGGAATTAATTTATACAACAAATAAAACTCAGACTTTTACTATAACTACTGATTCATTATTGTTTAATTAATTGTAACTCAATTAAGGATCACTACTTATTTAATCATGTTACAGACTGGTAGCTAATTAATACAGTAACATTTAATTTATACATTTGGTTTATACATACACTAGTTATCTACTGAGTACACTCAGTATGCTTCACACGGTGTCTGTGTCTATGTATTTACATTGTGTATTTATCGGATATCCTAGATTGTTTCATGTATGGAACGATCTGTCTGGACTGTACGCAGAACAATACTTTTCACTGTACCTCGCTACACGTGACAATAAATCAAATCCAATCAAAGAGACAGTTTCTGACTAATGTTCAGATTGAACAATGAGCCGCCTTAAAAATTATTCATTCATGGGAGGTGGGGGTCACTGGCTGGACCAGCATTTACTGCTCATTCCAATTGCCCTTGAACTGCGTGTCTTGTGAGGCTATTTCAGAGGGCACTTACAAATCAACCACAACATTGCTGTGGATCTGGAGTCACGTGTAGACCAGACCACGTAAGGAGAGCAGATTCCAAAAGGACATTAATGAACCAGATGGGTTTTTACAACAATCAACAATGTCATAATTCGACTTTTAATTTGAGATTTTATTCAATTTCAATATCTGTCAAAGGCAGATTCAATCCCAGATCCCCAGAGCATTAACCTGGGTCTCTGGATTACTTGCCCAGTAACAATACCATTCCTCCACTGCCCAGCCCACATAGTCTTGGCAGAATATGATGTCTTGTAACTTCTCAAAATTATAAAAGTAATTTATTTTTCAAACAAATTCTGATAGTTCTGCAGTTTCTGGAAAGATTTTGGTTGATAGTATTATTTTTAAAAATAAAGATCTAGCTGAGAGCCGCAGAGGGTTGGAAGGGGATGGTGAGAGGCGGGGTTGAACACAGGGTTTCTCTTTATGCAGACGACCTGCTCCTGTACGTGTCGGACCCAGTGGCCGGGATGGGAACTATACTGGGAATGCTGAGGGAGTTCGGCCAGTTCTCAGGATACAAATTAAATACGGTCAAGAGTGAAATGTTTGTGGTACAGGCAAGGGGCCAGGAGAACAGATTGAGAGGGCTACCGTTTAGGTTAGTTGAGGAAAATTTCCGGTATTTGGGAATCCAGGTGGCACGAGACTGGGGCAGGCTGCATAAGTTAAATTTGGCCAGGGTGGTGGAGCAAATGAAGGGAGAGTTTCGGAGATGGGATGCACTCCCGCTGTCGCTGTCAGGGAGGGTGCAGACTGTAAAGATGACAATCCTCCCTCGATTTTTGTTTATTTTTCAGTGCCTCCCGATCTTTATCCCACAGTCCTTCTTCAAAAGAGTTAACGGGCTGATCATGAGCTTTGTCTGGGCGGGAAAGTCTCCGCGGGTGAAGAAGGCGATGTTGGAGAGGAACCGCAGCGAGGGAGGGCTGGCTTTGCCGAGTCTGGTCAATTATTACTGGGCGGCCAACATCGCTATAAGGAAGTGGATGGTGGGTACGGGGTCTATTTGGGAGCGGGTGGAGGCGGCTTCGTGCAGGGGCTCCAGTTTGGAAGCCCTGGTCACGGCTCCTCTACCGCTGCCGCCGGCCAAGTACACCACCAGCCCGGTAGTGGTGGCGACCCTGCGGATATGGGGCCAGTGGAGGAGGCATGTGGGGGAGATGGGGGCGTCTGTCTGGGCGCCAATCTGCGACAACCATCGGTTTGCCCCCGGCAGTATGGATGGGGGGTTCCGAGTATGGCGGCGAGCAGGGGCGGGAAGGGTGGGTGATATGTTCCTGGAAGGGAGCTTCGCGAGTTTGAGGAGCTTGGAGGAGAAATTTGGGTTGGTAAGGGGAAATGATTTTAGATACCTACAGCTGCGGGACTTTGTTCGTAGACAGGTCCCATCTTTCCCACGCCTCCCGCCAATGGGGATCCTAGACAGAATAGTCTCTGGGAGGGACGAAGGGGAGGGTAGAGTCTCAGGTATTTATAAGGTGCTCATGAGGGAGGAAGGGTCCCAGACAGAGGAACTGAAACTTAAATGGGAGGAGGAGCTAGGCGGGGAAATGGAGGATGGGCTGTGGGCAGAGGCCCTGAGTAGGGTAAACTCGACCGCGACATGTGCTAGGCTCGGGCTGATCCAATTTAAGGTCGTTCACCGGGCCCATATGACGGTGGCTCGGATGAGCAAATTTTTCGGGATAGAGGACAAATGCGCTAGGTGCGCGGGAGGACCAGCGAACCATGTGCACATGTTTTGGGCATGCCCTGAGCTGAGGGGGTACTGGGAGGGATCCAGGGGTGGCAATTTTTGGGGTTTTCGGAAGACCCGGGCGTCCAGTGGGAGAAAGCGGCCGATGTGCTGGCCTTTGATTCCCTGATAGCCCGGCTACGAATATTATCGGCGTGGAGGGACTCAAAGCCCCCGAAGACTGAGTGGTGGCTTGCGGACATGTCAAGTTTCCTGGGGATGGAAAAAATTAAGTTCGCCTTGAGGGGATCTGTGCAGGGGTTCACCCGGAGGTGGCAACCACTTATTGACTTCTTTGCGGGAGAGTGAGTGTCAGCAGGGGGGTGGGGGGAGGGTAGAGTAGAGTAGGAGGGAAAATATGGCGGGTAGTACGGGTGGGAGGGGAGCGGGCTTGTGCAATATGTTACGATGGAATTATTGAAAGTACGTGGATGTTTGCACATTTTTGCCTTTTTTGCTTCCTTTCTGATGATGTCTGTAACTGTTTATAAAGCCAAAAACTACCTCAATAAAATTGTTTATTAAAAAAAAATAAAGATCTAGTCTTTGCAATATAATTACCTAATACACCAATTCACTAATGATAATCAATGTTAACTACTGAATAATCATGAATTTAATTCGTTTTTTGCTATGAAATCAATACATAGTTCATATAGAAAAGATACAGAAGGTGAAATGGCTGCAGGAAGCCACATGTTTGAGATATAAAAGGGCTTCCTTGACATTATTACTAATGACAGTGAATGCACTATGAAAATAAAAATTTAAAAACTAAATGTGATTACATATGCGTACTTACAGCGTCCTACATTGCAACAGTGAATATGATTCAAAAGCACTCCATTGGCTTTAAAACACTTCAGGAGGTCCAGTGGAAGTGAGATGTTTTATAAAAATGTACATTTGTTCTAATTGTCCACAAACTAGGATATATTACACTTGATGTCCTCACCAAAATCATTGATAAAGATTGAGTCTTAATTTTGTGTAATAACCACGGCATTGACACCATTTTTAATACTCTGTGAAACTCCCGACACACCATATGCACAATTATTTGTTGTGAAATACAGCGAGTTGTTGTGATTTGGAATGCACTGTCCATAAATGGTGCTGGAATCTCATTGGACTGTAACTTCCAAAAGGGAAATTGGTACATTCTGAAAAAGAAAACAAAATAGTCGAACTATGGAATTAAATGGGTTGCTGTACAAAGAACTGGCACGGGAAAAATGGGCCAAATAGACTTTTCAGTGCTCGAGGAGCCTTGTGTACATTAAAGCAGTGGTAACGACCTGGAACCTACTGCCTCTGAGGGTAGGCGGTGCAGAGATGACAGAAGGATTGCAATAGGAAATTGGACAGGCACTGAGAGAAATAAACCCACAGGGATTCGGGGATAGAACGGGGCAATGGACAGACTGGCTTCCTCCACAGGGAGCCGACATGGTCTCAAAGGGCTGAATGGCCCCATTCACCATCCTCCAGATGCTGTAATCTCAGAAGAGAGATTCAGCTGCTCCAGTCGCTCCAACTAACTAGAGTCCCTCATCTCTGGTGCCATTCTTGTTAATGTCCTCTACACCCCAAGAACATCACATCTTTCCGAAAGTGGGGAGCCCATATACAGGGTTCCATTGCAGAGGGATAGAATTGAAAAACACGGAGGAAATGTTCAGCTTGTTTCGAAAGATGGTTAGACTACACTGGGAGCTCTGTCAACATTGGTGATCTCCATTTAGAAAAAGAAATAGATGCACTGGATAAGGTGCAACAAAGATCATAATGTACAGAACTGAGAGCATTTAACACTCGGGAAAGGCTGGGGCAGCCTTTTTCTGGAAAAGCAAAGGCTGATGGGTGACCTGGTGGAAGTCTTTGAGATTATAAAGGGATTCAATAGGTATTTCAGTGGAAACCTCTATCCTCAGCGAGTGGTGAGAATGTGGAACTCGTTACCACAGCGAGTGGTTGAGGTGAACAGCATGAATACATTGTATGGAAAGGTAGATACATACACGAGGGAAGGAATAGAAGGAAATGCTGATGGGGAGATGTAGAGGGGTGGGTGGAGGATCATGTGGAGCATAAATACTGACAAAGTCCATGGCTAACCTCAGCCAGTATGGGAATTTAACCTGTGCTGTTGGTGTCACTCAGCACGAACCAGCCATCCAGCCAACTGAGCAAACCGATCACCATGTAAATCTGTAATAATTCCTTAAATATCAGTGATTGCCTGTCTCCCGCCACAATATTTAATGTAGTTTCCCAGTGCACCTCAGACAACTTGCCCCTCATACCCTGATTGTTTTTTTCTGTGAGAAACATGAAGATAAATTAAACAAAAGAATCATGTAACCACCATAGCCCATCTTCATGGCAATGAGGCATGATTTTTGGGGTTTCCAAACAGAAATGGTAATGAAACATCTTCTAACCGCCAAACCCCTTTCGCTCCTTGATCCTTGCGAAATGTGTAACCAGATATTCGCAAGAAGGCTCAGAGAGAATCACCCCACTGGGGGAGAAGCCGTGTGACCGGCCAGTCCAGCAGAAAGAAACCCTCCGACCATCCCCATTGACCAACAGAATGAACAAAATGCATTCCTGGATGTAATTGAGAACAGAAACAATAACAGCGGAATCCAATCCCTGTAATCAGTTCTGAACTTGTTGGTGTCTCAGAAAGTGCGATGAATTACTAAATCCCCTCACACATTGAGAGCAGGTGAATGGCCTCTCCCCAGTGTGAACTCCCTGGTGTGACTGCAGACGGCATAACCGAGTGAATTGTGTAAATAGAACAGAGAACGATACAGCGCAGTACAGGTCCTTCGGCCCACGATGTTGCACCGACATGGGAAGTCAAAAACTAAAGGCCATCTAACCTACACTATGCCATTATCATCCATATGCTTATCCAATAAACTTTTAAATGCCCTCAATGTTGGCGAGTTCACTACTGTTGCAGGTAGGGCATTCCACGGCCTCACCACTCTTTGCGTAAAAAACCTACCTCTGACGTCTGTCCAATATCTATTACCCCTCAATTTAAGGCTATGTCCCCTCGTGCTAGCCACCTCCATCCGCGGGAGAAGGCTCTCACTGTCCACCCTAACCCTCTGATCATTTTGTATGCCTCTATTAAGTCACCTCTTAACCTTCTTCTCTCTAACGAAAACAACCTCAAGTCCATCAGCCTTTCCTCATAAGATTTTCCCTCCATACCAGGCAACATCCTGGTAAATCTCCTCTGCACCCGTTCCAAAGCTTCCACGTCCTTCCTATAATGAGGCGACCAGAACTGTACGCAATACTCCAAATGCAGCCGTACCAGAGTTTTGTACAGCTGCAACATGACCTCATGGCTCCGGAACTCAATCCCTCTACCAATAAAGGCCAACACACCATAGGCCTTCTTCACAACCCTATCAACCTGGGTGGCAACTTTCAGGGATCTATGTACATGGACACCGAGATCCCTCTGCTCATCCACACTGCTAAGAATTTTACCATTAGCCAAATATTCCGCATTCCTGTTATTCTTTCCAAAGTGAATCACCTCACACTTCTCTGCATTAAACTCCATTTGCCACCTCTCAACCCAGCTCTGCAGCTTATCTATGTCCCTCTGTAACCTGCAACATCCTTCCACACTGTCTACAACTCCACCGACTTTAGTGTCGTCTGCAAATTTACTCACCCAACCTTCTGAGCCCTCCTCTAGGTCATTTATAAAAATGACAAACAGCAACGGTCCCAGAACAGATCCTTGTGGTACGCCACTCGTAACTGAACTCCATTCTGAACATTTGCCATCAACCACACCCTCTGTCTTCTTTCAACTAGCCAATTTCTGATCCACATCTCTAAATCACCCTCAATCCCCAGCCTCCATATTTTCTGCAATAGACGACCGTGGGGAACCTTATCAAACGCTTTACTGAAATCCATATACACCACATCAACTGCTCTACCCTCGTCTACCTGTTCAGTCACCTTCTCAAAGAACTCGATAAGGTTTGTGAGGCATGACCTACCCTTCACAAAACCATGCTGACTATCCCTAATCATATTATTCCTATCTAGATGATTATAAATCGTATCTTTTATAATCCTCTCCAAGACTTTACCCACAACAGACGTGAGGCTCACCGGCCTATAGTTACCGGGGTTATCTCTACTCCCCTTCTTGAACAAAGGGACCACATTTGCTATCCTCCAGTCCTCTGGCACTATTCCTGTAGCCAATGATGACATAAAAATCAAAGCCAAAGGCTCAGCAATCTCTTCCCTGGCTTCCCAGAGAATCCTAGGATACATCCCATCAGGCCCCGGGGACTTATCTATTTTCACCTTGTCCAGAATTGCCAACACTTCTTCCCTACGCACCTCAATGCCATCTATTCTAATAGCCTGGGTCTCAGCATTCTCCTCCACAACATTATCTTTTTCCTGAGTGAATACTGACGAAAAGTATTAATTTAGTATCTCGCTTATCTCCTCAGCCTCCACACACAACTTCCCACCACTGTCCTTGACTGGCCCTACTCTTACCCTAGTCATTCTTTTATTCCTGACATACCTATAGAAAGCTTTTGGGTTTTCCTTGATCCTACCTGCCAAAGACTTCTCATGTCCCCTCCTTGCTCGTCTTAGCTCTCTCTTTAGATCCTTCCTCGCTTCCTTGTAACTATCAAGCGCCCCAACTGAAACTTCACGCCTCATCTTCACATAGGCCTCCTTCTTCCTCTTAACAAGAGATTCCACTTCTTTGGTAAACCACGGTTCCCTCGCTCGACCCCTTCCTCCCTGCCTGACTGGTACGTACTTATCAAGAACATGCAATAGCTGTTCCTTGAACAAGCTCCACATATCCAGTGTGCCCCACCCTTGCAGCCTACTTCTCCAACCTACACATCCTAAGTCATGTCTAATGGCATCATAATTGCCCTTCCCCCAGCTATAACTCTTGCCCTACGGGGTATACTTATCCCTTTCCATCACTAATGTAAAGGTCACCGAATTGTGGTCACTGTTTCCAAAGTGCTCACCTACCTCCAGATCTAACACCTGGCCTGGTTCATTACCCAAAACCAAATCCAATGTGCCCTCGCCTCTTGTTGGCCTGTCAACATATTGTGTCAGGAAACCCTCCTGCACACATTGTACAAAGAACGACCCATCTAATGTACTCGAACTATATCTTTTCCAGTCAATATTTGGAAAGTTAAAGTCTCCCATAACAACTACCCTGTTACTTTCGCTCTTTTCCAGAATCATCTTCGCCATCCTTTCCTCTACATCCCTAGAACTATTAGGTGGCCTATAGAAAACTCCCAACAGGGTGACCTCTCCTTTCCTGTTTCTAACCTCAGCCCATACTACCTCGGAAGAGTCCCCATCTAGCATCCTATCCGCCACCGTAATACTGTCCTTGACTAGCAGCGCCACACCTCCCCCTCTTTTGCCCCCTTCTCTGAGCTTACTAAAACACCTAAATAGAGGTGAACATCTTTGAGTTATGGGGTGACACCCACACAGACACTTGGAGAACGTGTCTCCACATGGACAGTAACCTGGGGCCAGGATTGAACACTGGTCCTCAGCTCCGTCAGACCGCAGTGCTAACCATTTAGATGAGGGAACAAAATGCAATATCTCCAAATTTGCAGATGACACAAGTTGCGTGGAAGGGTGAGCTGTGAGGAAGTTGCAGAGATCCTTCAGTGTGATTTGCACAAGTTGAGTGAGCCATTCACCTTCATTGCAAGCGGATCCAAGTACAGAAGCGGGGATATCTTGCTGCAATTATACAGGGTCTTGGCGAGAATATTGTGTGCAGTTTTGGTCTCTGAATCTGAGGAAGGTTAGGTGTGTATTCGCTGGAGTTCAGAAGAATGAGGGGGGGGGGGGGGATCTAATTGAAACCTATAATATTCTAACAGGACTTGACAGGGGAGATGCAGGAAAGATTCTCCCGACGGTGGGAGTGTAGAGAACCAGAGGTCACAATCTGAGGATACGGGGTAGACCATTTAGGACAAAGATTTTTTGTTTTTTAATTTAGTATACCCAATTATTTTTTTCCAATTAAGAGGGTCCAATTTAGCGTGGCCAATCCACCTACCCTGCACATCTTTTTGGGTTGTGGGGGTGAAACCCATGCAAACACGGGAAGAATGTGCAAACTCTACACAGACAATAACATAGAGCCGGATCGAACCTGGGACCTCGGCGCCGTGAGGCAGCAGGGATAACCCACTGTGCCACCGTGCTGCCCCAATTTAGGACAGAGATGAGGAGAAATTTCTTCATCCAGAGAGTGGTGAGCCTGGAATTTGTTACCACAGGAAATAGTTGAGGCCAATACATTGTATGTTTTTAAGAAGCAGTTAGATATAGCACTGAGGGCGAAGGGGGTCAAAGGATACGGAGGGGAAAGCGGGATTAGGCTATGGAGTTGGATGATAAACCGTGATCATAATGAATGGCAGAGCAGGCGCAAAGGGCCAAATGGTATCTTCCTGCTCCTATTTTCTATGTAATCCCTTCTCACACTGAGAGCAGGTGAATGGCCTCTCTCCAGTGTGAACTCGCTGGTGTGTCTGCAGAGTAGATAACTGTGTGAATCCATTCCCACAGAGAGAGCAGGAGAATAGCTTTTTCCCAGTGTGAACTCACTGATGTTTCCGCAAGATGGATAAATCACTGAGTCTCTCCCCACTCAGAGCAGGTAAATGACATTTCTTCAATGTGAACTCGCTGATGGTTCCGTAGGCTGGATAACCAAGTGAATCCCTTCCCACACTGAAAGCAGGTGAATGGCCTCTCCCCAGTGTGAACTCGCTGATGGCTCCGCAGGTTGGATAACCAAGTGAATCCCTTCCCACACTGAGAGCAGGTGAATGGCCTCTCTCCAGTGTGAACTCGCTGGTGTGTCTGCAGAGTAGATAACTGTGTGAATCCATTCCCACAGAGAGAGCAGGAGAATAGCTTTTTCCCAGTGTGAACTCACTGATGTTTCCGCAAGATGGATAAATCACTGAGTCTCTCCCCACTCAGAGCAGGTAAATGACATTTCTTCAATGTGAACTCGCTGATGGTTCCGTAGGCTGGATAACCAAGTGAATCCCTTCCCACACTGAAAGCAGGTGAATGGCCTCTCCCCAGTGTGAACTCGCTGATGGCTCCGCAGGTTGGATAACCAAGTGAATCCCTTCCCACACTGAGAGCAGGTGAATGGCTTTTCCCCAGTGTGAACTCGCTGGTGTGTCTGCAGACTAGATAACCGAGTGAATCCGCTCCCACAGATGGAGCAGGTGAATTGCCATTCCCCAGTGTGAACTCGCTGGTGTGTCTGCAGGCTGGATAACTGTGTGAATCTCTTCCCACACACAGAGCAGGTGAATGGCCTCTCCCCAGTGTGAATTCGCTGATGTCTCAGCAGGGTGGATGAATCAATAAATCCCTTCCCACACTGGGAGCAGGTGAATGGCTTTTCCCCAGTGTGAACTCGCTTATGTTTCTGCAGGCTGGATAAATCAATAGATCCCTTCCCACACTTGGAGCAGGTGAATGGCCTCTCCCCAGTGTGAACGCGCTGATGTTTCCGCAGGGTGGATAAATCAATGAATTCCTTCCCACACTGAGAGCAGGTGAATGGCCTCTCCCCAGTGTGACTGCGTCGATGAGTCTCCAGCTCAGATGGGACTCTGAATTCCTTCCCACAGTCTACACATTTCCACGGTTTCTCCATGTTTTGGGTCTCCTCGTGTCTCTCCAGGTTGGACAGTCAGTGGAAGCCTTGTCTACACACAGAACATGTGCACTGTCTCTCCTCACTGTGAATGGGGTGATGTTTTTTCAGGTTGTGTAACTGGTTGAAGCTCTTTCCACAGTCAGTTCACTGGAACACTCTCACTCGGGTGTGTGCTGTGTGGGTCTCGGTGCCTTTCCAGTCACACTGATGTTTAAAATCTTTCGAAGTCGACAGATTGGACAAATATTTCTCCTCGCCGATGATATTCAGATCAGAAGGAAGCGAGTGAGTTTGGCACATCGAGACGTGATGTTTGAGATTTCTGCCTCTCATTCCTCCTCTTCCAATATCCTTTAAAAACAATTTACAAAAGTCATCATTGTTAGTACAGGATAGAAATTCACCGTAACTTCATTGCAATGTAAGCCTACTTGTGACAATCAAGATGATTATTATTAAAATTCAGAACAGACAATTCTAGTTCCCATGGAATATCATTTTCTCTCGTTCTCCAAAAGCTGTAAATCTCCATCCCACACAATCTCCCTCTGCTGTATCTAATATTCACCCTCCCAATTCTCCTGAAGGTGCTGATTCATGTTGATTGACAGATCCAAGCTCAGCTCACTGCTTCCTGACCAGGACACAGAGATTAGAATAGGATCAACAGTAGGCCATTCGGCCCACCGAGTCTGCTCAATCATTCAATGAGATCCTTGGCCAATCTACCTCAGCACCATTTCCCCCACACAATCCCCATATCCCTCGATATCTTCAATATCCAGAAACCTGTCAATATATGTCTTGAACATCCCTGATGACTGATTTACTTATTACAGAACGGTAAATAATACATCTAATCTGTACCACATAACAACACCAGACATATCTCTGTCCATTATTAATTTAATGTCCCCTGAAATGTCAGCCATCTCCTGGGGAACCCACCCCTTTAATTGCGAACATTAGGAAAGTGACAATTTTTTTGAAATAAATTTTGAGTAACCAATTAAGTTTTTCCAATTAAGGTACAATTTAGTGTGGCCAATCCACCTACCCTGCACATCTTTGGGTTGTGCAGCTGTTACTCACGCAGACACGGGGAGAATGTCCACATGGACAGTGACCCAGGGCCGGGATCAAACACAAGTCCTTGGCGCCGTGAGGCAGCAGTGCTAACCATGGTGCGACCAGAGACCATTCTTTTCGTCAGATAAATAAATGCACGAACCTGTTAAGGAGATGGGTGGGAGGAGTTGGAAACTCTTTGTGGAGCCGCGAACCTACATGAAAATATTGATTTCCCAATTAATGTGGTTCCAGTTTGGGCTCAAATCATCAATGAGGGCTCTGATCTCTGGCAAGGAAGGAAACCCTGGCAGGTGGGCGGGGAGGATTCACAAACACCCGCTGGAGGCCCCAAACTCCCAATTCAGACCCATTGATTTTATTGTCAGTCTGCAGACAGGAGCTGGAGAACTGAACCCAGGCAGAGGAGAGGGAGGGAGAAAACTGGGAGTGAAGGAAATAAATGGTGAGATGGGTTTGGATTTCAGCCCAGGGAGGAGAGAGAGTGTGTGGGACGGGGATTGACAGCTTTGGGGGAACAAGAGAGGGAAAAATGTTCCAGAGAAACTAGAATTGTCTGTTCAGAATTTCTATCCTGGACTGACAGTGATGGCTTTTGTTTGTTTTAATTACAAAAAAAATAAATTTAGAGTACCAATTCTTTTTTTCCAATTAAGGAGTAATTTTAGCCTGGCCAATCCACCTGCCCTGCACATCTTTTTGGATTGTGAGGGTGACACCCATACAGACACGGGGAGAATGTGCAAACTCCATACGGACAGTGACCCAGAACCGGGATCAAACCCAGGTCCTCGGCTAACCACTGAGCCACCGTGCCTGCCCCTCGTGATGACTTTTATCAACTCCTTTTACAGGATATTACAAGGGGAGGATTTACAGATGGAAACTCAAATCAAACTTCACATCAAGATTTAACAGAGTCACTCCATTCATCAGGACCTGAATATCATTGGCCTGTGAATGTGGAAGAAGAAATGTTTGTCTGTTCTGTCGGGAGGAAATGATTTTCAAGATCTATGTGACTGAAAAAAAACCCGATGCACACACGACTCGCGTGAGAGTGTTCCAGTGAACTGACTGTGGAAAGAGCTTTAACCAGTCACACAGTCTGAAAAAACATCACACCATTCAGAGCGGGGAGAGGCCGTACACATGCCCACTGTGGGGACAAGACATGAAATGAAAAATGAATTTACTTATTGTCACAAGTAGGCTTCAAATGAAGTTCCTGTGAAAAGCCCCTAGTCGCCACATTCCGACGCCTGTTCAGGGAGGCTGGTACAGGAACTGAACCGTGCTGCTGGCCTGCCTTGGTCTGCTTTAAAGCCAGCGATTTAGCCCTGTGCTAAACTAGCCCCTGTAACGCCTGACATAAACTGATCATCAAATTTGAAGAGGGACAAGGACACCAGCAGCATGCTGAAACCATGGACATGTGGGGACTGTGGGGCAGGATTCAAGTCCCCATGTGAGCTGAGGACTCATCACCGCAGTCACACCGGCTACAGACCATTCACCTGTTCTGAGTGTGGGAAGGGATTCACTCAGTTATCCGAGTGAGGATTTACCAAGATGTGGGAAACGAGCTGGTGAGCGGCCTTTAATAAAGTTCTGGCTGCTCTGTGTAAGAAAGGAGTTTGATTCGGGGTGGTATACCCAGCTGTTGTATTTTATATTTTCCCCGCGTCTTGACTGTGATAGAGAAATTCAAACAGCATTCATTAGGTAAGCAAAACTGAACTTTATTCACTAATTAGAACTGCTAGCAGAAAATGGCTGATACTTGGAGTCGGAAGGCAGTCAATTACAAACTGCGGAGTCCGTCCCAAGTCTGCGATAGTACAGAAAAGAAGGCGATTCTTATACATTATAGGATCAAGATAACATGAATACAGCTTGGTCAGGAATTTGATTGAAAGTAAAACATAAGTAATAATCGTTACAATGGCGTCACCTTCTGACCTTTAGGGGACTTGAGTTTCATATCATTATCTTGTCTTTGTTTTAAGAGAGGGAAGAAGTTGTTTACATACAGGAAGAGACAGTTGTTCAGCTTGTTATGTATTGAGACTACTTCTAGTTCGAACCCTTATCTAGACTCTCAGGACATGCTGACCTCGGCTGTCTCTGTATTCTGGGCCTTAGGTTATATGAAAATCAGTTTAAATTCACTTGTACCAAGAAGACTTGACTAGTTTTCCCATCATGCCATTATTTGCTTCACACAATACCACACTCCCCCCTTTTGTCATATCATGACAACTAGCTAAATAGGTATATCCATGATTCGTTTGAAAATGCATTTACACAAGCAGACAAGCAATCCTATCCCTAATAGCATTAGTAGAAGTAGAAAAAAGGCCTTAAAGATCCAATCAAATAATCCATGACCCAATCACCCTAGCCAATCCGGCGGGTTATAGTCGTGAAATTCACTGCCAATTTCTTGAATTTGAGCAGCCTGTCTCTTAATATGGTCGGCCAGGTTATTTTTTCAGAGCCATCTGGAATGTAAGTACAGCATTCTTGGCCTATGATAGCGCACGTTCCTCCCTGCGAGGCTAACAGATAATCCAAAGCCAGTCGATTTTGTAATGCCACGGTCCGGACAGCCACTAGCTCAGCTGAGACCTCGGCCAGTGCCTGTCCAGTGACCCTGGCTTCTGTTGCAGTTACGTTTGCCAGATGTTCCAATGCTGAGGCCATGTAGATCAGTTTGTTCATGCCTTGCCCGTTCCGTTTTAGAAATTGTTCTTTTTGCTCGCGAGGGGGAGTGCTTAAGGGTGGGTCGATGATGCATTTGGGGTATGACATATCCCAAAAAGCAGGATCCTGTCCAATCAATGGGGAGCCACGGATATGCTTTAGTGCCACATATGAAATAGGTTCCATTGTAGGCTGTAAAATCATCAGCTGATGTCATCCAGGGGATTATTTTGGTAGGTTGCACCTACTTTTCCCCATTAACTTTCCTTTCCCTGATTTATTAAAACATATGGAACCTTGAACATTATACGAGTGGACAGTGAGGGAGGGTGGAGTCAGGACATGATTATAGGTAGGTTGATACGAAGCTGAAAATTTAGTCATGTCATAGCCAGCAGATCTCCATATTTTCATATTCTCCCTATCTCCCCTGATGCCTGTTTGATTTTGTCGTAAAATCCATTCAACTGTTTCTGTGGTATGAAAGGGGAGGGATTGGAGAGGTATTCCTTCCCTTGAATGGACGGGGATATGGGTACAAACCCAACACTTGCTAATATTCAATTTTTTGGCGTAAAGATATGACATATGTAAATAGGTATTGAAAGGCAGGTCTCGTTTAGTTCGTTTTTTACTACTGGGTGGCCATCAAGGCTAAGTAGTCCAGAAAGTCCAAAAATTATACTGAAGATCTTCATCCTGTGTTCTCGTCTGGGTTGGAGACTATCTTCTTGCGATCGGATAGATGTATCCAACTTGAACGTCCTTCAAGTTTGACCGAAGTTGGCGTCGTCAGTAGTACGAGAAATGGTCCGCTCCAGCGTTGCCCTTGTTTCTTTCTGTCCCAATTTTTTTACCAACACGAGGTCTCCGGGTTTGACCACTGGATATCGAGGGACGGCTGTCCCTGTCGTTACTGGTAGATGTACCTGTTTTACCTGTGAGTGAAGAAACTTCAAAGAAAGTGTTAATTGATTCAAATAGTTCTGCATTTGTTCCCCCATCACATGGAGGTCTACTCCCTCTAGGGGCTTTTCATGGGCATCCCAGGGAGTCCTCATTGGCCGACCATAGACTATCTCTGCAGCTGACAGTCCGGTCCGCGAATAGGGAGTTACTCGCATGTGAAACAGTGCCAAGGGTAATAATTTTAGCCAATTTAACCCAGTTTCTTCAGTTAATTTAGATCATTTTTCTTTTGAAGTCCCGTTGGCTCTTTCCAGAATTCCTGCTACCTGCGGTTGATCCGCGCAGTGCAGTTGCTGTTTAATTACAAGGGCTTTGCACAATTCAGTATTGATCCGAGCTACAAAATGTGGTCCATTGTCTGAGCTCACCATTTTGGGTACCCCAAAACGAGGAATGACTTCCGTTAACAACAACTTCACTACTGTATGTGCCGTACAATTAGTGGTGGGGAAGGCTTCAATCCATTTACTAAACACATCGATTATTACTAAACAATATTTATAGCACTGTGCTTTTGGCAATTCAATAAAATCAAACTGTATACAAGCAAAAGGATCATCTGGCAAGGGGGTGGTTCCCGGAGGGCATTTAATACCTTTACTCTTATTATGTTTCCTTCAAATGACGCATCGATCCAGCCGCGTTTGCGCTGCTGTATTCAAATCTGGGTGCCACCAAGTTTTTAGGAGTAGCTGTACCACTCCCTTCTTGCCAAGATGGATACAAGAATGCAAATAATCAACAAGTAACGGCAATAAAGAATTCGGAATACAAACTTGACCAACTGGAGTCAGCCAGAGGTCTCGTGTCAAGGAGTGCGAACACCTCATTGACTTCCATAGTGTTCGCTCAGAATCAGAGGCGTCCCTCTGCAAATTTCGTACTTCAGCTATCTCTGGCATGCCCTTCATCCTTAATGCAGGTACCTGGTTTAGAGCCTGATTAGCCCCACTGGGAACAATTAAAGAGGTTGATGAAGCTGCAGTTTTAGCTGCTGAATCAGAACGGGCATTTCCTAATTGAACAGGAGTGTCACCCTTCGTGTGTGCAACGCATTTAATAACTGCCAATTGACGGGGTAGCTGAATAGCATCGAGGAGATTTTTAACCCAAAGTGCATTTTGAATGGGAGTTCCCGCAGAGGTGAGAAAGCCTCGCTGTTGCCAGAGGCGACCGAAATCATGGGTCATGCCAAAGGCATATCTAGAATCAGTGTAAACATTAGTACTTTTGTCTGTGGCCAAAATACATGCTTGAGTAAGGGCGAATAGCGCGGCTTTTTGTGCAGAGACAGGGGTCTGGAAGGCTGCTGCTTCCTGCACGTCGGTGTCGGTTACCACGGCATATTTCGTCTATGGGACGGGAAATGGGGAAATGGAAGAACTGCCATCAACATAAAAAACTAGATCTGGATTATCAATAGGCCTGTCTGTTAAATCCGGGCGAGGTGCGGTAAGGAAGTGATTCCGAAGCAAACAATCGTGTGGTGGGTCCTCAAGGTTATCGGGGGGTTGTTCAAGGAACACAGCAGGATTTAAGGTTGAACAATAATGAAAAGAGAGGTAGGGGTTTTGCAATAATGAAACCTCATAGCGGCTCAATCGCGCTTGAGTCAGATGCTGGGTTTGCTGAGACGTTAGGAGAGCCACGATAGAGTGTGAAGTATGCACTTGTACTGGTTGGTGAAGGGTTAGATTAGAGGCTGCCTGGACTAACAAATGGACAGCAGTAAGAATTTGGGTGCAGGGAGGTAGACCACAAGCTACAGGATCCAATTTGGTAGAATAGTAGGCGACCGGACGACGCCGGTCACCATGTTCTTGTGTAAGAACACCAGTGGCACATTTATCAAGAACATTAACGTACAGCTGAAAAGGTCTGTCATACATAGGTCGTCCTAGTGCTGGGGCGGTAGCCAGGGCGTTTTTCAGAGTAATAAAAGATTGCTTTGCTGAATCAGGTAGATCAAATTTAAGAGGAGCATTTTGAGAGGAGTACGGAGTTAATTCTTTAGTATGCACAGTAACATTCGGAATCCATTGTCTGCAAAAGTTCACTAATCCTAAAAAGGCTCGCACCTGCTTGGGCAATGTAGGAAATGGGGTCTGCAGTATAGGAGTAATGCGTTCTTGAGTAAGGGAGCGATCAGTAGCACTCATTAGGACCCCCAAAATGTGACTTGTCATTGGCCTTTATGAACTTTAGCGGGCGGGATTCAATATCCCCATGAATGGAGACAGATGAGCAGGTAAAAGGTGTCACGCTGGTTAGCAATGAAATCAGGGCTGGCAAGGAGTAAGTCATCAACATATTGAATGATGGTGGAGCCACCAGGAGGTGCTAATGTCGCTAACTGGGAGTGACCAAACGCCATTCGGATGGTCTACCTATCTTAGGAACTGGAAGAATCGGGGTGTTACAGGGCGATTGGCATGGTATCAAAATCCCCTGTTGAAGGAACGATTGAATCAGAACCGAGACTCCTTCTTCAGCCTCGGGCCGCAAAGGGTACTGTGAAATTGAGGGCAAGGGCATATCAGGTTTGATTCTAATAACAACGGGAGGGACATTAGTGAGACCACCTCGTGTTTGGAGGCTGCCCATAAATCTGCGGGTAGTTCAGGAGCCGTAGATTGGGTTGAATGATGATGGTGCAGGGTGCCAATGTGGACAAATGGGTGTTTAAAATATTCTAAAGTGCCTGCGGGTAGGGTTTGACCATCATTAAGGAAAGGATCAGCTTGTCCTCTTAGTGCCACTGCCTGAAATCCCAAGGACTTGGCATTGTAGCCTTTGTTGACAGAAAGGGTCACGTGGGGTGATACAAGTCTCGACTGACGCCATAGGGGTAAATCAACAAGAAAGTCAGACCCTTCTTTTGTCTTGGTAAATGCTCTCCAAATCGGGCGAGGTTGCTGTATGATCGTAGCAAAGAGTGACATGTGGATTGGGAATATCTAAGGGAGGTGAAAAGTGTGAGGGATCAAAATCAATCGACCATCACTGTGGAGTAGTGAATAGGGGAAAGTTTCGAAACTGGGCCTGCGGGATAGGTGATATATTAATGCCGTTATCCAGGCTTGGGTCACTATATTCTCTCATCTGGACTCTATCGGGTGTTTTAAAAGCTGTGCCCAAGTGTCATTAATCTTTTGTAAGACTTCCTGCAGTTTTTAGATTTTTATTTTTCTAAACAGTGGTACTCAGGGTTAACGTTAGCTGCCAGCATAGAACAGAGAGCAATCAGACGCAGGCACAGAAGTTATTAAATCTTGCAGCTGGTGACCTCGTATTTGAGACAGTTCTATAAACATACCATTATCAATGCACTGTATTACCGCTCCGAATTTGCAGTGTCTGTCTGCCTAATAAGGTCAGGTGTCGCTAGTTGTTGTACAGCCTTACTGCGAGAAGGCTATGAGTGGGACATATTTCAGTCAATTTTCAATATTTGCTATTTAACCAGTTTTTTGGAAAGAGACATTACTGGATATTTATTATTTATTTTTATTTCAAATGAACTGAGCCACCGCTGAGTCTATCTGGACAGCCTGAAACGATCTGAAGTTATTTTAGACAAGAATCCATTGTTAAATTCCTAACCGTAATCTTGTAATGACTTTGCTCCCCTTTTTTCATTTTGGGAGATTTGTTATCCTCAGATATTCCTGAACAAAAACTAATGGAGTGTTTTAGCCCCTTTCTGATCAAGGTGGATAGCCTAACTTGGTTCTTTTCCATATGAAAAATGAAATGAAAAATGCGCATTCCGTTTTCAAGACCTGTCAATTCTATACTCAATTTTAATTCTTTATCCTGCCAGCTGGCTAACAAGGAGGCATCCTTCAATTTTGGACATTATTCCCTCCATAGAGCAACTAACGTTTTAGCAGTTGACGCCCTATTATTTTCCTAAATCACTTGTTGAGCTTCTATTACTGTTGATGTCTTTAGTTGTTCACACAGCGTTTGCAGTACGCTGCCATTTTCAAAAGTTGTATCTAAAGTTTTACCCATTGTACCCTTTGTCTGATGCCAGATGGTCCTTCCGATTACAATTTTAACAATTGATTAAGGAAATTATGTGTGTGATGTTTTATGTCAGGGTCCGCACGCTTTTTGCCCTGTTTATGTGTTATTAAGCAGAGTTATCTGCATCTGCAGGAGATTATAATTTAAATCACGGAGTAATCGCGCTCCGTACAAGCCAATTAACAGCTCGAAGGTGACACCGTAAAGATTCTGTGTTACCCGCCTTACAAAGTTAACGGGAACCTTTTATCGCAAAGATTTCAGGTAATAACAAGGACCATGTTGGCATCGATATCTCTTTACCTCTTTCAAATCACAAAGTCTGAAAAATGAAATATGAATTCTTTCCCTCTCTCTCTTATCTATCTCTCTCCCTCTCTACATAACTCTGTCTGTCTTTGGAACTCTTGTTGCTCTTTCTCTTTATCTGCCTACCTCTCCATCTCTGCCTCTCCCTGACTCGCTCTCTTTCGCTCTCTCAACTTTCGCTATCTCTAACAGTTCCTGCTCTTGTCGCTGGCTCTCTCTCTCTCCTTCAATCTCTTCCTGTCTCTCTTTCTCTCTCGTGGATTCAGCCCTTGTCCTTGGGGACAAATTTTGAACAAAAACATTTTTCATTCTCCTTCGAAAACTTTATCTGTGTTATTCCATTTAAGTCAATTTGCACTGATTAATTTTAGAGGCATTAGCTATTCTTTGAGAAGTATTTTTTCTTTGTCAATTAAAAAAAGACCAACTGTCTGCTGAAATGGTTAATGTTTCCTGTAGAATCTAAGGGGCGGAGAACTTGGCGTGATGCCATTTATGTCTTTTCACGCAATCTAAAAACTTATTCATATTTCAATTACTCTTATTCGTAAAGTTACTTTCTTTTAAACTGATATAGTGTGAACTGAACAACTTTGGGAACATTTGCAAGAGGAAATATGAATGTTTTGCCATTAGTTTTAAAACAATTCGAGTACTCATTTTATTGTCCTTTAGAAGAACCACTTGTTATCATCATAAGGCCAGTACAACATTCCAAGCAGTAGTCAGTTTACATTATCTGATCTACTAAATTTCGTTCAAAAGCAATGTTAAACTTTAGTCATTATTGCCAGCATGCTTCTAAATTGGTAACGAGTAAGAAACTGTCTCTTTGATTGGATTTGATTTATTGTCACGTGTACCGAGGTACAGTGAAAAGTATTGTTCTGCGTACAGTCCAGACAGATCGTTCCATACATGAAACAATCTAGGACATCCGATAAATACACAATGTAAATACATAGACACAGACACCGTGTGAAGCATACTGAGTGTAGTACTACTCAGTAGATAACCAGTGCATGTATAAACCAAATGTATAAATTAAATATTAATGTATTAATTAGCTACAAGTCTGTAACATGACTCAATAAGTAGTGATCCTTAATTGAGTTACAATTAATTAAACAATAATGAATCAGTAGTTCTAGTAAAAGTCTGAGTTTTATTTGTTGTAAAAATATAAAAGCTTAATCGCTGTGTATATAAAGAATGTGCGATGAGGATAAATGTACCGGCAAGGGAGACCTTCCAACTCTGATTAGCCTCAACATTTGAAACTGTATGAATAAGGGGTCGTACAGAATCAGATAAAGGGATAGTATGAAACTGTTCAATTGTATTCCTGTCAAAGGTAATGAGAGAAGGTGGTGTCAGTAATTAAAGATCCAATTAAATTAAACTGGTGCCCAATTGACTAATGGTCATGTTACCACAGGCCCAACTCTGACATGAGGTAATGGTCACTTTGGGGATAAAAGTCGAGGTTCCGAAGGTCTTCCTTGCTGGCCAAGTACTGAAGACTCTCGAGGCCGAGTTCCAAGGAAATTACTGTCAAAGAAGGAGCCAGGGAGGGTTACGCTTCTACAGACTGATCACCTGCATGAAGTTGTAAACGTCAATGTCTTCAAGTCAGTCAGTAAAGCTTTTCTTTCAAAAACTCCTTTTTAAATTTACTGTCCAGAATTCTGCCTTTGATTTAATTGGTTAAAGTCTTGTCCGAACCAAAGAAAATTTATTAATTGGGGATGTCTAAAATCAATTAATATCAGAAAGCATCAATCTTCAATTTAAAACTTGCACTTCTGTAGCGCCTTTCACAATCACAGCATGTCCCAAAGAGCTTCTGAAGTGTCGTCACTGTTATAGGAAATGCAGCAGCCAATTTCCACAAAGCAACATGGCACAAACAGCAATGTGGCAATGTGCAGATGATCTGATTTTGGTGATGTTGATTAAAAAAAACATTTTATTAAGGTTTTTGTAATTTTATAATAAGTGACAACAGTAAACAATGCAAATCCACACAAAACATCGTGCATAAATCATCTTCATCCCTAACAAGTCCCTCCTACCCTCAACAGAAAATAGCCTAACTACCCCACTTTAAGTTTTGTGCCTCTGCTGACAGTTAATTTTCTCTAAAGAAGTCGATAAACGGCTGCCACCTCCTGATGAACCCGAGCGTTGACCCTCTGAGGGCAAACTTGATTTTTCAAGTCTGAGAAATCCAGCCACGTCGCTAACCCAGATCTCTGATTCCGGGGGCTTCGAGTCCCTCCACGCTAGCAATATCCGTCTCCGGGCTACCAGGGAGGCAAAGGCCAAGACATCAGCCTCTCTCGCCCCCTGGACTCCGGACACTCCAAAATCCGGCACCTCTGGGCTCAGCACCACCCGTGTTTTTAGGGCCGTGGACATGACATCTGCAAAACCCTGCCAGGATACCCCAAGCTTCAGGCAGGCCCAGAACATATGGACATGACCCCCCCCCCCACACCTCTCCTCTACCCAAAAGAACCAGCTCATCCAGGCCACCGGCACGTGTGCCCAGTGAACGGGGCAGCACGGTGGCACAGTGGTTAGAATCGCTGCCTCACGGCGCCAAAGTCCCAGGTTCGATCCCGGCTCTGGGTCACTGTCCGTGTGGAGTTTGCACATTCTGCATGTGTTTGCGTGAGTTTCGCCCCCACAACCCCAAGATGTGTAGACTAGGTGGATTGGCCACGCTAAATTGCCCCTTAATTGGAAAAAATAAATTCGGTACTCTAAATTATTTTTTAAATGTCTGTCCTGTGAACGACCATGAATTGTATCAGGCTGAGTCTGGCACATGATGAGGACGTATTGACTCTGCTCAAGGCATCCGCCCACAGACCGGCCTCTATCCTCCCCAGAGCTCCTCTTCCCATTTGCCCTTTAGCTCCTCTATCTGAGTTTCCCCCGACTCCATGAGTTCTTTGTAGATATCCAATACCTTTCCCTCTCCCACCTGTCATAACGTTTAAGAGCCTTCTGACATTGGCCGTAAGTTGCCTGCACTTCACAAACCCAGTCTGGTCTTCCCTTATCACCTCAGGGACACAGCCCTCTAGCCTTGAGGCCAATATTCTGGCCAACAGTTTGGCATCCACGTTCAATAGGGAGATTGGCCTATATGACCCGCATAGCTCAGGGTCCTTCTCCCGGTTCAGGATCGAGGCCTGTGACATTGTTGGGGGAAGGGCACCCCGCTCCTTTGCCTCATTAAATACCCTCACCAGCAGCGGGCCCAGCATCTCCGAGAACTTCTTATAAAATTCCACTAAGTAGCTGTCCGGTCCCGGGGCCTTACCCAATGCCTGGCCTCCAGCCCCTCTACTATTTCTTCAATTCCAATCGGGGCTCCCAACTCCTCCACCAGTCCTTCCTTCAGACATCAACTCACCCAGAAACTGCCTCATCCCCTCTACCCCAGCTGGGGTTCTGACTCATATAACTTGCTATAAAACTCCATAAACACCCCGTTCACCCCTGCTGGGTCCAAGACCGGGTTCCCACCTCTGCCCTTCACTCTTCCAAGCTCCCTGGCCGCCTCCCTTTTCCTCAGCTCGTGCGCTAGCATCGTACTGGCCTTCTCACCATACTCGTATACCGCTCCCCCCTCGCCTTCCTCAGTTGCTCCTCCGCCTTCCCTCCAGATAACAGCTCAAACTCCATTTGTAGCCCCTGTCACTCCTTCAATAACCCCGCCTCCGGGGCCTCCGAATATGTCCTGTCCACCTGGAGTATTTCCCCAACTACCCTGTCCATCTCTGCTCGCTCCACCTTTTCCCTATGGGCCTGTATCGACATTAACTCCCCCCTAACCACTGCCTTCAGCGCTTCCCAAACCGTTGCTGCCGAGACATCCCCCGTGTCATTTATTTCCAAATAGTTCTGGATAGACTCCCTCACCCACCCGCACACCCCCTCATCCGCTAACAGTCCCACACCCAACCTCCATTGCGCGCGCTGCCCTCTCTCCTTATTCACCTGTAAATCCACCCAATGTGGGGCATGGTCCGACAGAGCAATTGCCGAATATTCGGTATCAACCACCCCCACCAGCAGAACCATGCTCAGAATAAAGAAGTCGATCCGGCATTACGCTTTGTGCACATGGGAGAAAAAAAGAAAATTCCTTCACTCTTGGCCGTCCGAACCTCCACAGGGTCTACCCCCACCCCACAATTTACTCCATGAACCCCTTTAGTTCCTTCGCTACTGCTGGCACCCTCCCTGTCGTTGACCTCAACCCCCCCCACCTCACCATGATGAACTTGCCCCCACGCCCACCACTATTCTCCCTGCCTCAAATGCCACCCGTTTGTTGATCAGGATAGCGACCCCCCTAGTCTTAAGAGTCCAGCACTGAAATGAAATACTTGGCTGACCCATCCCTTCCTCAATCTGGTCTGATCTATTGCTCTCAGGTGTGACTCCTGTAACATTGCCACTTTTGCCTTCAATCCCTTCAAATGTGTGAACATGTGAGCCCTCTTAACCAGCCCATTCAGCCCTCTAACGTTCCATGTACTGATCACCCTTCTAAGGCCAGCCTCCAGCTCGCGTCCCTCACCTCCATTGGCCCGCCTTCGGGCATCCACTGTCCTCGACCTCCCCTTTTGTCTCTCAGCAACAGTTTCTCCTCTGTCAGCAGAGCTGCACCCTCTTCCCCCCTCCGCCCCACTATTAGCAGCACAAGAATCCCAACCCCCCTGAACAAACTTACCACCTGCTCACCACCCCCTCCCCCACTGCACTTCCGTGATTTAGCCCACCTAGCCTGGTAACCCACCCATGACGCCAGACATCCTATCCCACCCCCCCTCGAACATACATATTCAAAACATCACAGTCCCCAATCAACACACAGTAGAAAAAATTCCTACACCATTTACCTACTGAAATAAAGTTAACTTACAAATCTAAGCAACGGCCTAAAAAACTGTTACACAGAGAGCACTGCATATACAGATCAAAACTAAGAAAACTTTAACAGAATCGATATCGCAATACCCTCCCCCAAATTTCAATGCCCAGGTCCTGGTAGATGCGCAGCTCACAGTTCTCCCACTTGCAGCTCAGTGTCTGCTTTGCCCACCGCAAAATCCGCTCCTTATCCAGGAACCGGTGCATTCGCACCCGGATCACCCTCCGAGGTTCATATCGCTCGCGGCTTACTCCCAAGCGCTCTATCTACTTCCAAGGGTCGAGAAAACGCCCCATCTCCCATCAGCTTTTCCAGCATATTTGTCACACATGCCCTTGCGTCCGACCCTTCACTGCCCTCTAGGAGGCCGACAATCCTCAGGTTCTGTCTCTGGGACCTGTTCTCCAGCTCCTCCTCCAACTTTTTCTGGTGGTCCCTCATCAGCCCCACCTCCACCTCCAAAGCGGTTAAATGGTCGTCGTGCTCAGCCACCTTCTGGATCGCTGGTCCATGGGCTTCCAGCCCGTTCCACCCAATCAATCCTTGCCTTAATTAGGTTGCCTTCATTTGCTTGGTGAAGCTCTCCTGAATGAACTCCACCCGCAGTAACATTGACCACTGTGCCACCAAAACGGGATCCTGCGCCTCTGCTATGCTTTCCCGCGCTGCAGGTTCTACAGTCAGCTTCGCTGTTCAACTAATTCTTCTTGGACAACCATTTCTGGTCCACGGCTCCACATACTGGTGGGGGATTTCTCCTCACTGTCTCACTCTCCGCCAATGTTTCTAATAGAATTATGAAAAAAATCGGGAGAAAAGGTTCAAAATGTCCGTCACGAGCGGGAGCTCCCAAATGCGCGACCTCCTACTCCATGGCCGCCACCAGAAGTCAAAACGATGAACATTTAGCGACAGTTTGGTCCGGTGGGCTCGTGGAAGGGAGGGAAGCAGCAGAGGCAGCTGATCGGATTGACTCAATCTCAGTCACAAAGAATCTCCACAAGCTCCTCACACTTCTTGTTGGAGGTGAGGATGGAAGAGACAGGGGAGAGCGAGAGAACTTCAAAAGGAAATAACTTGTGTCAGAAATATAAAAAATTTTCAACACACTGCGGATTTAAAACAAATCTAATTTATTTGAATTTTTGCCAGAATATTAGCCCCTGTAAATGGGCTGGAGTTTGTTATCAGCAGAAAGAGACCCAAATGAACATAGTTCTGTCCTGAATGTAAGGAACAGCAAAATCAATCACTGTGATTACTTGTGGCCTCGTTGGTGTCTCAGCAGGTGGGATGAAGTGATGAATCCCTGTCCACACTGGGAGCAGGTGAATGGTCTCTCCACAGTGTGAATTTGCTGGTGTGTGGACAGACTGGATGACTCAGTGAATCTCTTCCCACACTGGGAGCAGGCAAATGGTGTCTCCCCAGTGTGAATTCGCTGATGTACAGTGAGGTCAGATGATTTTCTGAACCCAGTCCCACAGTGAGAGCACCTGAACGGTCTCTCGTCAGTGTGAACACGTTGATGGCGCATCAGATCACGAGAACTTTTATAGCTCTTCCCACAGTCTGGACATTGGAAAGGTCTCTCATCAGTGTGAACTCGCTGGTGTGTCTGCAGGTCGGATGAGTCAGTGAATCCCTTCCCACACTTAGAGCAGCTGAATGGTCTCTCCCCAGTGTGAATTCGCTGGTGCTTCCGCAGGTGGGCGGACTGAATGAATCCCTTCCCACACTTGGAGCAGCTGAATGGTCTCTCCCCAGTGTGAACTCGCTGGTGTCTCCGCAGGGTGTTTGACTGAGTGAATCCCTTCCCACACTTGGGGCAGGTGAATGGTCTCTCCCCAGTGTGACTGCGTCGATGAGTTTCCAGCAGGGACGGGTAAGTGAATTCTTTCCCACAGTCCGCACATTTCCACGGTTCCTCCTCAGTGCGGCTGCATTTCTGTCTCATGGGGCCTGATGATGTGTATGGTTTCTCCCCACTGTGAACGATGCTTTTTCCTTCCATGTTCAAAATCCGCTGATATTCAGGATATGATAAATTGAGGGCTCTGTCAGATCCTAATGTGATGCTTGGTTTGAGTTTCCGGACTTTGAAGCCTCCCCTTCGAACACCCTGTGAAACTGATTGAAAACAGAAAATAGGGAGTGAGGGAGAACCCACAATAACACAAAGGCAGATTGTGAATTGGGCTGAATGAATCTGGTCATTTGTGGGGCCGGCTCTGGGAAAAAGTGACCATGAAAACTGCTGGATTGTTATAAAAACCCAACTGGCCTCTTTGGGAGAAGTGAGAAAGAGGTGAAGAGAGATTTTGTACATCTACAAGTCATATTAATGAGAATAGATGGCAAAGCTAATTCGATCTGGAGCTTCATAAACAATAACCAAAGAGATAATGCTGGAACATCTCAGCACGTCTGGCAGCATCTGTAGGGAGAGAAAAGGTCTCATGTTGAGTCCAGATGGTCCTTTGTTTGGTCTTTTCTCTCCCTACAGATGCTGCCAGACCTACTGAGATGTTCCAGCATTTTCTCTTTGGCTTCAGATTCCAGCATCCGCAGTAATTTGCTTTTATTCATAAACAGTAATATTGATACCAAAACTATGCTTCTGGTGGCACGGTGATTAGCACTGCTGCCTCACGGCGCCAGGGACCCGGGTTCAATTCCGGCCTTGGTGACTGTGTGGAGTTTGCACTTTCCCCCATGTCTGTGTGGATTTCCAGCCAGTGCTCAGGTTTCCTCCAACAGTCTAAAGAAGGGAACGTTAGGTGGATTGGCCTTGATAAATTGCTTTTAGTGTCCAGGGATGTGCAGGTTAGGTGGGGCTATGGGGGTCACAGGGACAGGGTAGGAATGTGGGCCCAAACAAGTGCCCTTTCAGAGGATCAGTGCAGACTTGATGGGCCGAATGGCCTCCTTCTGCACTGTCGGAATTGTATGGTTCTATTTCTATTCCATGCATCTTTATAAAGCTCTGTCCACCACTCTTCAGGAAGGATGTGAAGATTCTTGAGGGGGTGCAGAGGAGATTTACCAGAATGGTTCCAGCAAAGGAGGTTGAGGGGAGATTTGATTCAGGTCCACAAGATTATGCCAGATAACCTCACACTTGTTTATAATGCCACAATCTTGCCCATTCACCTTGTCTGTCAATTTCTTCTTGCAATTTAATGCAATCATCTATGCTGTCTATGATGCCACCGAACTTTGTATCATCAGCAACTCAGAGAAACTGGTTTAGCACACTGGGCTAAATCATTGGTTTTTAAAGCAAACCAAGGCAGGCCAGAAGCACGGTTTAATTCCCGGACCAGCCTCCCCAAACAGGCGCCGGAATGGGGTGCTTTTCACAGTAATTTCATTTGAAGCCTACTTGTGACAATAAGCGATTTTCATTTAATTTCATTCACAGTGCAGAAAAGGCCCTTCGGTTCACCGAATTTGCACCGACACATGATAAACCTGACCCACCTACCTAATCCCATTTACCAGCACTTGGCTCATAGCTTTTGATGTTATGACGTGCCAGTCTTCATCCAGGCACTTTTTTTAGAGGATGTGAGGCAACCCGTCTCTATCACCCTCCGAAGTCAGTGCATTCCAGACCGTCGCCACCCTCTGGATAAAAATATTTTTCCTCAGTACCTGTGTCAATAAATCTAATCCCCACTCTCTGCTGGTTAGCCAATTCTCGATCCAAGCTAATATATTATCTCTCAACCCCGTGGGATTTTACGTTGATTATTATCTTGTGTGACACCTTATCAAACATATTCTGGGAGTCCAAATACATCTACAGGACCCCATTATCCACTTGGCTTGTTACATCTTCCAAGAACTGGAAGAAATGAATCAAACACAATCTACCCTTCGCAAAACCACGCTGACTCTGATGGATTGCAGTTTGACTTTCCAAATGTCCAGATACTGCTTCCTCAATAACGGATTCCAACAGTCTCCCAACAACAGGCTTTAAACTAACTAGTTTCCTACTTTCTGCCTTTTTGTCCTAATCCAGTGACATTGGAGAATTTCTCAGTGGAGCCTCATTCACAATCACTGAGACTAACTTTAGATTCAAGATTTTATTAATTTAATGGATTGGAGCCCATGTCCCCAGAACATGTTCCTGTCTCACTGGGTGACTAATGCAGTGACATTGTCACTGGGTCAGTGTCTCTCCCCCCCTGGTCTCTATGAAGTTGTTTGTGGAGGGAAGCCGGAAGTGACGGACAGTGAGAGTGGAGAATCTTCATTGTTCGGCTCTGGGCCCCAGTGGGGTTTGTAAACACCGCCCCCCAACACTGACCGCTCACCTGACACCTCACAATGCTCGGACAATGATTGACGGTATCGCGAGACCAATAGGAATAGAGTGGGCGGGTCCGAGTGGACTGGTCCTCCAGCCAATCGGAGTGAATCAGGGGCGGGACTGGGCTGGGTGAAGCATGCGCATTGAGATTAATGGTGACGCGCAAAAGGTTGTTTCTCGGATCCACAATCCATGAAGGTGGGAATGGCGGGACGGAGGGAGACCTGGAACTCTTCGTAAACATGTTATATCAACCGAACATCTGACAAAATAACCTGCCGGTACCTGGCGATCTGAGCGGAGGCTGCAGCTTTGTAACAGACGAGACTATGCAGCCGCCATTTTTATTTGGTGCTGGCAGCCGCACGCATGCGCACTCGGTATCATATTTGGAGCACTTGCGGCAGTGCGCACGCGCACCCACCATCTTTATTGGGGCACGAGCTGCAGAGCGCATGCTTAGTCGCCATCATTGTTGGGGGCAACATTTTAAAATGTGTTTTCATGACAGAATGTCCAGCAGACTGTTTCACTCTGAGTTACAAATTCTTATTTACGGGGCAGAATATATGTCGAGGGCAATGACAATAATTCTAATTTATATTGTGACTTGAACAGAATGTAATTTTTAAGACTTTCAGAGAAACGTTACAAAATAACAATTGACACTGAGCCACATGAGGAGATATTAGATTTTAAGGTGAATCTTAATGGAGGAAATTGAGTCAGAGTTAGAGAGTTTTAAGGAGGAAATTCCAGAAATTGAGGCCTTGGCAACTCCGTAATGGTGGAGAGATTAAAATCAGGAATTCTCAAGTGGCTGGAATTAAATGAGTGCAGAGATCTCAAAAGGATGTATGTGGAGGAGATTACAGTGATTTGGCTGATCACTACCATGGAGAAAAAGAATAATGAGATTTAAACTTTTTTGTGTCTTTTAAAAGGAAGCATTTGCAGATCAATGGGACAGGGGCTGGTGTGAGTAAGCACATGGGTAGCAGAGTTTGGGATGGGATGGAGGAGGTTGTTTAATGTTCGAGTCCGGCTGCGAGTGCGTTGGAATAATTTGTTTGAGAGGTTACAGAAGAATGGATGATGGTTTCTGCAGCAGATGAACAGAGACTAAGGTGGAGTTGAGCTATGTTCCTGAGGTGGCAATCTTGGTGACAGTGTGGGTATATGGTCAAGAGCTCATAGAACATAGAACGATACAGCGCAGTACAGGCCCTTCGGCCCTCAATGTTGCACCGACATGGAAAAAAAACTAAAGGCCATCTAACCTACACTATGCCCTTATCATCCATATGCTTATCCAATAAACTTTTAAATGCCCTCAATGTTGGCGAGTTCACTACTGTTGCAGGTAGGGCATTCCACGGCCTCACCACTCTTTGCGTAAAAAACCCACCTCTGACCTCTGTCCTATATCTATTACCCTTCAATTTAAGGCTATGTCCCCTCGTGATAGCCACCTCCATCCGCGGGAGAAGGCTCTCGCTGTCCACCCTATCTAACCCTCTGATCATTTTGTATGCCTCTATTAGGTCACCTCTTAACCTTCTTCTCTCTAACGAAAACAACCTCAAGTCCATCAGCCTTTCCTCATAAGATTTTCCCTCCATACCAGGCAACATCCTGGTAAATCTCCTCTGCACCCGTTCCAAAGCTTCTACGTCCTTCCTATAATGGGGCGACCAGAACTGTACGCAATACTCCAAATGCGGCCGTACTAGAGTTTTGTACAACTGCAACATGACCTCATGGCTCCGGAACTCAATCCCTCTACCAATAAAGGCCATCACACCATAGGCCTTCTTCACAACCCTATCAACCTGGGTGGCAACTTTCAGGGATCTATGTACATGGACACCGAGATCCCTCTGCTCATCCACACTACCAAGAATTTCACCATTAGCCAAGTATTCCGCATTCCTGTTATTCTTTCCAAAGTGAATCACCTCACACTTCTCCACATTAAACTCCATTTGCCACCTCTCAGCCCAGCTCTGCAGCTTATCTATGTCCCTCTGTAACCTGCAACATCCTTCCGCACTGTCTACAACTCCACCGACTTTAGTGTCGTCTGCAAATTTACTTACCCATCCTTCTGCTCCCTCCTCTAGGTCATTTATAAAAATGACAAACAGCAACGGCCCCAGAACAGATCCTTGTGGTACGCCACTCGTAACTGAACTCCATTCTGAACATTTCCCATCAACCACCACTCTCTGTCTTCTTTCAACTAGCCAATTTCTGATCCACATCTCTAAATCACCCTCAATCCCCAGCCTCCGTATTTTCTGCAATAGCCGACCGTGGGGAACCTTATCAAACGCTTTACTGAAATCCATATACACCACATCAACTGCTTTACCCTCGTCCACCTGTTCAGTCACCTTCTCAAAGAACTCGATAAGGTTTGTGAGGCATGACCTACCCTTCACAAAACCATGCTGACTATCCCTAATCATATTATTCCTATCTAGATGATTATAAATCGTATCTTTTATAATCCTCTCCAAGACTTTACCCACCACAGATGTTAGGCTCACCGGCCTATAGTTACCGGGGTTATCTCTACTCCCCTTCTTGAACAAAGGGACCACATTTGCTATCCTCCAGTCCTCTGGCACTATTCCTGTAGCCAATGATGACCTAAAAATCAAAGCCAAAGGCTCAGCAATCTCTTCCCTGGCTTCCCAGAGAATCCTAGGATAAATCCCATCAGGCCCCGGGGACTTATCTATTTTCACCTTGTCCAGAATTGCCAACACTTCTTCCCTACTCACCTCAATGCCATCTATTCTAATAGCCTGGGTCTCAGCATTCTCCTCCACAATATTATCTTTTTCCTGAGTGAATACTGACAAAAAGTATTCATTTAGTATCTCGCTTATCTCCTCAGCCTCCACACACAACTTCCCACCACTGTCCTTGACTGGCCCTACTCTTACCCTAGTCATTCTTTTATTCCTGACATACCTATAGAAAGCTTTTGGGTTTTCCTTGATCCTACCTGCCAAAGACTTCTCATGTCCCCTCCTTGCTCGTCTTAGCTCTCTCTTTAGATCCTTCCTCGCTTCCCTGTAACTATCAAGCGCCCCAACTGAAACTTCACGCCTCATCTTCACATAGGCCTCCTTTTTCCTCTTAACAAGAGATTCCACTTCTTTGGTAAACCACGGTTCCCTCGCTCTACCCTTTCCTCCCTGTCTGACTGGTACGTACTGATCAAGAACACGCAATAGCTGTCCCTTGAACAAGCTCCACATATCCAGTGTGCCCAACCCTTGCAGCCTACTTCTCCAACCTACACATCCTAAGTCATGTCTAATGGCATCATAATTGCCCTTCCCCCAGCTATAACTCTTGCCCTGCGGGGTATACTTATCCCTTTCCATCACTAATGTAAAGGTCACCGAATTGTGGCCACTGTCTCCAAAGTGTTCACTTACCTCCAGATCTAACACCTGGCCTGGTTCATTACCCAAAACCAAATCCAAAGTGGCCTCACCTCTTGTTGGCCTGTCAACATATTGTGTCAGAAAACCCTCCTGCACACATTGTACAAAGAACGACCCATCCAATGTACTCGAACTATATCTTTTCCAGTCAATATTAGGAAAGTTAAAGTCTCCCATAACAACTACCCTGTTACTTTCGCTCTTTTCCAGAATCATCTTCGCCATCCTTTCCTCTACATCTCTAGAACTATTAGGTGGCCTATAGAAAACTCCCAGCAGGGTGACCTCTCCTTTCCTGTTTCTAACCTCAGCCCATACTACCTCGGAAGAAGAGTCCCCATCTTGCACCCTTTCTGCTACCGTAATACTGTCCTTGACTAGCAGCGCCACACCTCCCCCTCTTTTGCCCCCTTCTCTGACTTTACTAAAGCATCTAAACCCCGGAACCTGCAACAACCATTCCTGTCCCTGCTCTAACCATGTCTCTGAAATGGCCACAACATCGAAGTCCCAGGTACCAACCCATGCTGCCAGTTCCCCTACCTTATTTCGTATACTCCTGGCATTGAAATAGACACACTTCAAACCACCTACCTGAACACTGCCGCTTTCCTGCGAAGTCAAATCTGTGCTCCTGACCTCTCTACTCTCAATCTCTCGCACCCCAAAACTACAATCCAGGTTCCCATGCCCCTGCTGAATTAGTTTAAACCCCCCCAAAGAGTACTAACAAATCTCCCCCCCAGGATATTGGTGCCCCTTAGGTTCAGATGTAGACCATCCTGTCTATAGAGGTCCCACCTTCCCCAGAAAGAGCCCCAGTTATCCAGAAATCTGAATCCCTCCCGCCTGCACCATCCCTGTAGCCACGTGTTTAATTGCTCTCTCTCCCTATTCCTCGTCTCACTATCACGTGGCACGGGCAACAACCCAGAGATAACAACTCTGTTTGTTCTCGCTCTGAGCTTCCATCCTAGCTCCCTAAAGGCCTGCCTGACATCCTTGTCCCCTTTCCTACCTATGTCATTAGTGCCAATGTGGACTACGACTTGGGGCTGCTCCCCCTCCCCCTTAAGGACCCGAAAAACACGATCCGAGACATCACTTACCCTTGCACCTGGGAGGCAACATACCAAACGTGAGTCTCTCTCGCTCCCACAAAATCTCCTATCTGTGCCCCTGACTATTGAGTCCCCAATTACTAATGCTCTGCTCCTCTCCCCCCTTCCCTTCTGAGCAACAGGGACAGACTCCGTGCTAGAGTTCCGCACCCCATGGCTTACCCCTGGTAAGTCGTCCCCCCCACAAGTATCCAAACGGTATACTTGTTACTCAGGGGAACGACCGCAGGGGGTCCCTGCACTGTCTGCTTCTTCCCAGTCCCTCTTACAGTTACCCATCTATCTCCAGTCTTTGGTGTAACTACTTCCCTGAAGCTCCTATCTATGACCACCTCTGCCTCCCGAATGATCCGAAGTTCATCCAACTCCAGCTCCAGTACCATAACTCGGTCTTGTAGGAGCTGGAGCTGGCTGCACTTCCTGCAGGTAAAATCAGCAGGGACACTAACAGCATCCCTCACCTCAAACATCCTGCAGGAGGAACATTGCACTACCTTCTCTGCCATCCCACTTAATTTCAACCAAGTTCTGGTAAACAAATATAAAACAAAAAAAAAAATAATAATATAATATAGCACTTACCTGCTCACCCCAATGGGTCTTATTATTAGGTTAGAGGAGGAGGGCGGATGGGAGACACTACACGTGTAGTGTCTCGGGTATCCACTCCACCACAATTTATTGGCTAGGAGAAAATCCTTCCCAGAAGTCCGCGGGTCGTACTTCCGATTCCCGCCTTATATTATCTTTGCTCCCACTGGCACCCCGCCGCTCTCAATGTGTCCCCTCGCGCTCTTTTCAATGTCCTGGCTGTCTCTCCTCCCGCGCTCTTTTCAATGTCCCGGCTGTCTTACCTCTCGCGCTCTTTTCAATGTCCTGGCTGTCTCTCCTCTCGCGCTGTTTTCAATGTCCCGGCTGTCTTCCCTCTCGCGCTGTTTTCAATGTCCCGGCTGTCTCTCCTCCCGCGCTGTTTTCAATGTCCCGGCTGTCTCTACTCTCGTGCTGTTTTCAATGTCCCGGCTGTCTCTCCTCTCGCGCTGTTTTCAATGTCCCGGCTGTCTCTCCTCTCGCGCTGTTTTCAATGTCCCGGCTGTCTCTCCTCTCGCGCTGTTTTCAATGTCCCGGCTGTCTCTCCTCTCGCGCTGTTTTCAATGTCCCGGCTGTCTCTCCTCCCGCGCTGTTTTCAATGTCCCAGCTGTCTCTCCTCCCGCGCTCTTTTCAATGTCCCGGCTGTCTCTCCTCTCGCGCTCTTTTCAATGTCCCGGCTGTCTTACCTCTCGCGCTGTTTTCAATGTCCCGGCTGTCTCTCCTCCCGCGCTGTTTTCAATGTCCCGGCTGTCTTACCTCTCGCGCTCTTTTCAATGTCCCGGCTGTCTCTCCTCTCGCGCTCTTTTCAATGTCCCGGCTGTCTCTCCTCCCGCGCTGTTTTCCGGGGTGAAATATTTCACCAGGGTTGTGAACAGTCTGCCTTAGCCTCAGACGTTGGACAGGAATTGAATTGGTAACAAGGGGATGGAGCTTGTAGAGGGGATGAAAGGGAATGGGTTCAGTCTTCTCAATATCTAAATGGAGGAAAGTTCTGCTCATCCAGCACTGGATGTCGGACAAGATCGGACAGTGTGTGTCTTGGAAAGGAACTTGCAGATGGTGATGTTCACATATATCTGCTGTCCTGCTCCATCCAGGTGGTGGAGGTTAAGTATTTAGGAGATTCTGTCAAATTGTGATTCAGTTGTTGGTCCATTGCTTCCTATTATCCCCACTCCTTCCTCACTCTCTCTCCCTTTCCATCAATCTTTCAGATTCTCTCTCTCACTCACTTTTTCTCTTTCACTCTGTTTCTCACATAGAATTCTCTAGCCCAGAGGGTTGTGGATGTTAATAATAATCATTATTGTCACAAGTAGGCTTACATTAACACTGCAATGAAGTTACTGTGACCATCATTGAATATATAAGGCTGAGATGATGAGATTTTTGGTCTCTCAGGCAGTCAAAGGACATAGAGAGCTAACGGGAAAGTAGAATTGAAGACTGAGATCAACCACAATCGTGTTCAATGGCAGAGCAGGGTCGACGGGCCGAATGGTCTACTTGTGCTCTTATTTCTTGTGTTCTTGCAGAGGCCTGAATCTTGTGTGGGCTCAGGCTGAGTGACAGTTTCCCTTCCCTGAAGGACATTAACAAACTAGTTCACTTTTCACAAAAGGTTCAACAGTATTCCTGGTCACTTTTTCCCCAGTGTCGGCCCCACAAGTGACCAGATTCGTTCAGCTCAATTTCACAACCTGCCTTTGTGTTTTGTGGGATCTGTCACTCCCTTTTTTCTGTTTTAAATCAGTTTCACAGGGTATGAGCAGGGAAGGATGTGCAGTTGGGAAACTCCAACCAAGCACCACATCAAAATCTGACAGTCGTGTAACTGATCGGAACCCGAATATCATCAGATTTTGAACACGAAAGGAAAAAGCACAGTTCACAGTGGAGAGAAACTGTACACGTGTTCTGTGTGCGGACAAAGCTTCAGCCGATCATCTGGTCTGTCAAAACACAAGCGCAGTCACAGCAGGGAGAAACCATAGAAATGTGGGGACTGAGGCAAGGCGTTCAATTACCTATCTGACCTGGCAACTCATCGACGCATTCACACTGGGGGAAGGCCTTTCACCTGCCCCGAGTGTGGGTGTGGATTCACTTAGTCATACAGCCTGTCGATGCACCAGCGTGTTCACACTGGGGAAAGGCCTTTCACCTGCCCCGAGTGTGGGTGTGGATTCACTCAGTAACACAGCCTGTTGATGCACCAGCGAGTTCACACTGGGGAAAGGCCTTTCACCTGCCCCAAGTGTGGGTGTGGATTCACTTAGTCATACAGCCTGTCGATGCACCAGCACGTTCACACTGGGGAAAGTCCTTTCACCTGCCGAGAATGATTCAAGCTGGCACTTGGTACTCCGGTTCCCCAGTACAGACACCCTTCACTTTAAAAATAACATTTCATTCAGAGATAAGATAAACCACCACTGGTTCTGCCACTGTTCCCCCCCCCCCCCCCCCCCCCCCCCTCCCCGGTCCCCCAACCCCCCGCAGGCCCAGAGGGACAGTGAGAGTCCTAAACATTGTTGTACCATCTGATTGATATTTCATACGAGCCTTTTTCTGTTCCATAGAATCCTTTCAGTGCAGAACGAGGCCATTCGGCCAATCAAGTCTGCATGGACTCTCCAATACGGCACCCCACTCAGGACAACACCTCCACCCTATCCCCAGAAACCCACCTAACCTTTGGACACTCAGGGTCAATCTTTTAGAATGACCATTCCACCTAACCTGCGCTAACCACAGTCTTTGGGCTGTGGGAGGAAACTGGAGCACCCGGAAGGAACCCACGCAGATACTGGGAGAAAGTGCAAACTCTACACAGTCACCCGAGGCTGGAATCAAAACCCCCTCCCTCTGATCTCCAGTCAGCCTCTGTTCGAATGAAAAGAGCCCCAGTTTCTCTAATCCCTTCTGGTAACTAAAGCCTCTCTTCCCTGGGGTCATCTCAGTGAATCTTTTCTACACCCTCTCCATGGCCTTGACATCCTTCCTGGTGTAAGATCCCCAAAACCTGATCTAATATTCCAACTGCAGTCTAACCAATGATTTGTACAGATTTACATGACCTCTGTCCTTTTGTACTCCACACTTAGAATTATAAAACCTTGGATCCCATGTGCTTTTTAAAAAACATTGTCAACTTGTCCTCCCACATTTAAATATTTGTGTATCTGAACTCTTTTTAGGGTTAGGGAGATATTAACAAAACATGGCTGAAATACATTGACATCCAATGTCTGATATAATTTTATTTACAGCGCTGCAATAATACAGACAGTCAAATCCTTACATGGTTCTGGTCCTCAGTGAAATACTGAAATGATGAACTTTAGATATACTTCATATATTCCACAGGAAACAAATTACATTTGGTTTGTCCACATTGAGTCCTTTTTTTAAATTTAGAGTACCCAATTGTTTTTTTTTCAATTAAGGGGCAATTTACTGTGGCCAATCCACCTACCCATCACATCTTTGTGTTGTGGGGGTGAAACCCACGCAGACACAGGGAGAATGTGCAAACTCCACACGGACAGTGACCCAGGGCCGGGATCGAGCCTGGGTACTCAGCGTCATGAGGCAGCAGTGTTAACCACTGCGCCACCCCATCCACATTTAAATTTTATAAATTTTTACAGATGCACCACAGAAATGAAATGAAAAAATGAAAATCGCTTATTGTCACAAGTAGGCTTCAATGAAGTTACTGTGAAAAGCCCCTAGTCACCACATTCCGGCACCTGTCCGGGGAGGCTGGTACAGGAATCGAACCGTGCTGCTGGCCTGCTTGGTCTGCTTTAAAAGCCAGCGATTTAGCTGAGTGAGCTAAACCAGCCCCTGGTTTAAGCAACCTATCTTACTGCATCACACCTTGTATGGTAACTGATCAGCCCAAGACCGGATTAACCACACTAAATTGCCCCTTAGTGCTCAGAAAACATGCTTAAGGTTAGGTTAGGGTCGTTGGTATAGGGAATGGGAGTGGACTTTTATAATCTTTATTATTATTGTCACAAGTAGGCTTACATTAACACTGCAATGAAGTTACTGTGAAAGGCCCTATTGTCACATTCCGGCGCCGGTTGGGGTACTCTGTGGGAGAATCCAGAATGTCCAATCCACCTAGCAGCACGACTTTTGGGACTTGTGGGAGGAAACTGGAGCACCCGGAGGAAACCCACGCAAACACGGGGAGAACATGCAGATTTCAATGTGGGTTTTGAGGAGAGATTTAGCCTGCTGCTGCTGAGTAGACTGAACACTGGTTCTGAAATACTGTCACACTGATCCAAATCCTCCCAGTCAATCCAGAGTTCAGATTTAAGTAGAATTATTTAAGTTAAAAAACTGGTCCCATTTAATTTATTTAAACTTGGGTCAGCAAACCCCGTCACACAAACTACAAGAGATAGTCTTTGAGATTAATTATTCCTTTAATGTCTGTGCTGTTCTGAATGTTGACAGTATTAACCTTCTCCCTAACCTGCGCTTACCCTTCTTTAGGTTAATTCTAAAAATGTTTAACTAACTTGCTGGAGTTTTTTGAGGAGCTAACAAAAAGCGTTGATGAGGGTAATGCTGCAGATGTGGTGCACATGGACTTTCAAAAGGCATTTGATGCAATGCCACACAACAGACTTGTGAGCAAAGCTATAGCTCATGGAATAAAAGAAACAGGAGCAACATGGATACAATATTGGCCGAGTAATAGGAAACAGAGAGGACTGGTCAATGGATATTTTTTGGGTCTGGCGGAAGAGTTTAGTCATGTTCCCCAGAGGGTGGTATTGGGACACCTGCTTTTCTTGATATATATCAATGATCTAGACATTGGTGTACAGGGAACAATTTCAAAGTTTGCGGATGATACAAAACAAAAGTACTCAGTATCCTGGGATTTATTATTCTGTGGCACAGTGGTTAGCACTGCTGCCTCACAGCACCTGGGACCTGGGTTCAATACTAGCCTTGGGTGACTGCCTGTGTGGAGTTTGCATGTTCTTCCGTGTCTGCATGAGTTTTCTCTGGGTGCTGTGGTCCCCGCCCCCCCCCCCCCCCCAACAGTTCAAAGGTGTGTTGGTTAGGTGGAGTTACTGGGATAGGGATGGGAAGTGGGCCTAGGTAGGGTGCTCTTTCGGTGAGTCGGTGCGGACTTGATGGGCCGAATGGCCTCCTTCTGCACTGTATGGATTCTATGATTAATAGGGGAATAGAGTAGACGAGCAAAGAGATTATGCTGAACTTATACAAGGAACTTGTTAGAACCATTCTTGGAAACTTCTTCTGCACTCTCTCCAATGTGTTCCCATCCTTTCTATGGAGTGGCGCCCAGAACTGTGCACAATATTCCAGTTGAGGTCTCAAAGGGCATGAACGGAGGTGAGGGGAACAAGAGAAAGAGGAGTTCAGGGCCTGGACAAAGGGGAATTTTAGAGGAGACTTGGCCCAGTGGGTGAGGGGAATTATCAACAGCAGAGAAAGCTGATTGAATGGACTCAATCTTAGTGACAAAGAAAAGCATGAGTTCCTCCTCCATGAGCACTTGTGGGGAGGTGAGGATGGAGGAGGCAGGGGAGAGGGAGAGACCTTCAAAAAGAATTGTTTACGTTGACAATATTAAGATTTAACACACAAATCTTTTATTTTTACTTTTTCCAATTTAGTGGAGATTTTGCGTGGCCAATCCACCTACCCTGCACATCTTTGGGTTGTAGGAATGAAACCCACGCAGATACAGGTAGAAAAGGCAAACTCCACACCGACAATGCCCAGGGCTGCGATGAAAGTCGGGTTCTCGGCACCGTGACTCAGCAGTGCTAACCACTGCGCCACCTTTCCACGGGCCACACACAAAACATTTAACACAAAGCTCATTTATTCGGCTTTTATCGAGAATATTAACCCCTATAACTGGCCGATGATCATGAAGTCCTCCAAGGGGCTGGAGGCGGAGGTAGCGGTTGCTATGGACGCAGAGAAGGCCTTCGACCAGGTTGAATGGAATTATTTGTGGGAGTCCTGGGATGGTTTGGGCAGGGCTTTATTGACTGGGTCGGTTGCTATACCAGGCACCAGTGGCGAGTGTGCGGACGAACCAGGTGAGCTCGGACTACTTTAGCCTGCACCGGGGGGGGTAAGGTAGGGAATGTCCCCTCTCCCCACTGTTGTTTGACTTGGCTATAGAGCCATTGGCGATGGCGCTGAGAGCGTCAAAGGATTGGAAGGAGCTGGTCCGTGGGGGAGGGGGGAGTGGAACACAGGTTCTCATTAAATGCAGATGACCTACTCCTATACAATTCTTTTTTTTAAAAATAATTTTTATTCAAAATTTTCATAAAATATCAACAACAAAAAGTAATTTTTTTTTTTACAAAGAACAGAAAAAATGAAGAAACAGTACCCACCCCCCCCCCCCCCCCACACGCATACACAAAGGAAGAGGTAAATTAACACCTGCCATTCGCACACAACACGCGCCCGCCCCTTCGACACCCCCCCACCACAGTGTGTACATAGAGAAAGAAATAAATCAACGCCCCCCATTGGCACAGAACAACTATGCCCGTCCCTTCGGTCCAAAACAACGAAACACCAACCCCCCCCCCCCCCCCCCCCCCCCTCCTCCCTCCCCCCGGTTGCTGCTGCTACTGGCCTTTTCCTATCGTTCTGCCAGGAAATACAGAAATGGCTGCCACCTCCCAAAAAACCCCTGCACTGATCCCCTTAGGGCAAATTTCACATTCTCTAATTTAATAAACCCTGCCATATCGTTGACCCAGGCCTCCACGCTTGGGGGCCTCGCATCCTTCCACTTAAGAAGAATCCTCCCCCAGGCTACTAGGGACGCAAAGGCCAGAACACCGGCCTCTTTCACCTCCTGCACTCCCGGCTCCACTGCAACCCCAAAAATTGCGAGCCCCCAGCCCGGATTGACCCTGGATCCTACCACCCTCGACACCATCCTCGCTATGCCCTTCCAAAATTCCCCCAGCGCTGGGCATTCCCAGAACATATGGGCATGATTTGCTGGGCTCCCTGAGCACCTAATACACCTGTCCTCACTCCCAAAGAACCGGCTCATCCTTGTCCCGGTCATGTGAGCCCTGTGTAGCACCTTAAACTGTATGAGGCCAAGCCTCACACAAGAAGAGAAGTTCACCCTTCCTAGGGCGTCCGCCCACATCCCCTCCTCAATCTCCTCACCCAGCTCCTCCTCCCATTTACCCTTCTACTCCTCAACCGAGGCCTCGTCTACCTCCTGCATCACCTGGTACGCTTCCGAGATCCTCCCGTCACCAACCCACACCCCCGAGAGCACCCTGTCCTGGACCCCACGTGGCGGCAGTAGAGGGAACCCCGCCACCTGCCGCCTGCAAATGCCCTTACCTGCATGTACCTAAAGGCGCTCCCCGGGGGGAGCCCGAACTTCCCCTCCAGCACACCCAGGCTCGCAAACTTCCCGTCTACAAATAGGTCCCTCAACCTCCTGATACCTGCCCTGTGCCAACTCAGGAACCCGCCATCAATTCTCCCCGCAACAAACCGGTGGTTGCCCCGTATCGGGGCCCCCATCAAGGCCCCCACCTCCCCCCTGTGCCGTCTCCTATACAATTCTGACCCATTAGAGGGCATGGGAGAGTTTATGTGGATCTTTGGGGAATTTGGCCGGTTCTCAGGATACAAATTGAACATGGGTTTTTGCGATCTGGTCGAGAGGGCAGGAGCTGGGGGAGCTGCCGTTTAAAGTGGTTGGAGGGAGTTTCCATTACTTTGGAATTAGGGTGGCACGGGGATTGGAGCAGGTACATAAATTAAATTTGACCCGATTAGTTAAACAAATGAAGGAGGACTTTCGGAGGTGGGACATGCTCCTGTGGTGGGGAGGGAACAGTAAAAATTAGATTTTTGTTTATTTTCCATTTTCCAGTGCCTCCCTATTTTTATACCAAAGACCTTTTTTAAGCGGGTGAACAAGGTGATCTCTGGTTTTGTGTGGGCGGGTAAAACCCCGCGAGTAAAGAGAAGTGTTGCTGAGCAGAGGGGGGTGGGCTGGTGCTGCCAAACTTGAGTAACTACTACTGGATGGCAAATATAGCCATGATTAGGAAATGGGTAGTGGGGGAGGGGTCGGCGTGGGAGCAGGTAGAGACAGCATCATGTAAGGGCACAAGTTTGGGGGCATTGGTATCGGCTCCTCTGCCATTCTCGCTGGCCCGGTACTCCACATGCCCAGTGGTACTGGCGGCCCTGAGAGTTTGGGGGCAGTGGCGGAAGCATATGGGAGTGGAGGGAGTGTCGGTGTGGGCATCAATTTGTGGCAACCACCAGTTAGTCCCGGGGAGCCTGGATGGGGAGTTTTGGAAGTGGCAGAGAGCAGGCATTGAGAGGCTGCGAGATCTATTTATTGATGGGAGCTTTCCATGTTTCGAGGATTTGGAGGCGGAGTTTGAATTGCCGGGAGAGAATGGGTTTCGATATCTGCAGATAAGGCATTTTGCGCTAAGGCAGGTTCCAACTTTTCCGCTTCTACGGCTACAGGGGATACAGGACCGGGTAGTTTTTAGAACGTAGGTGGGGGAGAGGAAGGTTTTGGAAATGTATAACAAACTTATGGAGTGAGAGGAAACCCAGATAGGTGAGCTAAAGCGTAAATGGGAAGATGAGCTGGGAGGGGAGATAGAGGTGGGTCTGTGGGAGGATGCGCTGAGCAGAGTCAACACGTCCTCATTATGTGCCAGGCTCAGCCTGATACAATTCAAGGCGGTTCACCGGGCACACATGACAGTGCTTCATTTTTCATTTCAGTGGCCCGGATGAGCATGTTTTTTGGGGTGGAGGACAGGTGGGTGAGGTGCACGGAAGGGCTCGCATTCCATGTTCACGCCAACTCCGGTTAGGGGATACTGGCAGGGATTAGCAGATGTCATGTCCAGGGTGCTAAAGGCGAGGGAGGCGCCGGGTCCAGAGGTGGCAATTTACGGAGTGTTGGAAGACCCGGGAGTCCAGGGGGCGAGAGAGGCTGACGTTTTGGCTTTTGCCTCCTTGGTAAACCGGAGACAGATATTGTTAGCATGGAGGGATTCGAAGACCCCAAAATCAAAGGTCTGGGTTAGCGACAAAGCTGGGTTTCTCAGTCTTGAGAAAATGATGTTCGCCCCAAGAGGGTCAATGTTCGGGTTTGTTCGGAGGTGGCAGCCGTTTATTGACTTCTTCGGAGAAACCTAAACTGTCAGTGGGTTCGATAAGGTGAGGGGGATAGGAGGGGAGTCAGGCTATTTTGTGTCTAGAGTAGGCAGGAGCTGTGGGAGAAGGAGGGATGTGTTACTCACTGAATTGTGTTTACAGTTGTGTTGGTGTCGTTTGTTATAAAATCATAAATGCCTTCATAAAATGTTTTTTTTTAAAAAAGAGTATTGATAGGCAGAGGGATCTGGGTGTACAGGTACACAGGTCACTGAACGTGGGAGTACAGGTGGAGAAGGTCCTCAAGAAGACATACGACATGCATGCCTTCATCGGCCAGGGTATTGAGTTAAAAAATTGCCATGTTGCAACTTTATAGAAACTTAGTTTAGCCGCAATTGGAATATAGGGTTCAATTCTGGTCGCCAGACTACCAGAGGGATGTGGAGACTTTGGAGAAGATACAGAAAAGATTTACCAGATGTTGCCTGTTCTGGAGGGTATTAGCTATGAGAAGAGATTGGAGAAATCAGGTTTGTTCTCACTGGAACAACGGAGCTTGAGGAACGGCCTTATTGAAATCTACAAGATTATGAGGGGTATAGACAGAGTGGATAGTCAGAAACTTTTTCCCAGGGTGGAAGAGACAATTTCTAGGGGGCATAGGTTTTAGGTGCGAGGGGCAAGTTTTAAAGGAGATGTATGAGGCACGTTATTCTACACAGAGGGTGGTGAAAGCCTGGAACTCGTTGTCGGGGGAGGTAGTGGAAGCAGGGACGATAGTGAGTTTTATGGGGCGTCTTGACAATAATATGAATAAGACGGGAATAGAGGAATGTGGTCACCAGAAGGGGAGGGGTTTTTAGTTCAGATGGGTGGCATGTTTGGAGGGCCTGTTCCTGTGCTGTACTTTTCTTTGTTCTTTATGACCATCAAACTGCATTACCCTTTGACCTGGGTAATTTGACACACATGACCCTGGTTTGTAGAGACCCAGGTCCCTGATTGATGAAGCAGAACAATGGCAGATAAGGAAAGATAATGAAGCAAATTCTGCTCTCTGGATCCCACTGCCTCATGGGATGTCCTGCCCCATGTGTCCAAACATCTGCAGCTCTGTTCAGTCACATGAAGACCCGGGGCAGAAAAACATGACCCTGAGTAGACGCCATCCTCGAATCGAGCGACTGCTGATGACAAAAGGGTCAATGTGCAGCAGGAGGGGTCATCCTGGAGCAGGGAGCAGGAGGGGTCATCCTGGACCAGGGAGCAGGGAAGGTCATCCTGGACCAGGGAGCAGGGGAGGTCATCCTGGGCCAGGGAGCAGGGGAGGTCATCCTGGAGCTAGGAGCAGGAGGGGTCATCCTGGACCAGGGAGCAGGAGCGGTCATCCTGGAGCTAGGAGCAGGAGGGGTCATCCTGGACCAGGGAGCAGGAGCGATCATCCTGGAGCTGGGAGCAGGAGTGGTCATCCTGGAACAGGCAGCAGGAGGGGTCATCCTGGAGCTGGGAGCAGGGGAGGTCATCCTGGAGCTGGGAGCAGGAGGGGTCATCCTGGAGCTGGGAGCAGGAGTGGTCATCCTGGAGCAGGGAGCAGGAGGGGTCATCCTGGAGCAGGGAGCAGGAGCGGTCATCCTGGACCAGGCAGCAGGAGGGGTCATCCTGGAGCAGGGAGCAGGAGGGGTCATCCTGGAGCAGGAGGGGTCATCCTGGAGCAGGGAGCAGGAGGGGTCATCCTGGAGCAGGGAGCAGGAGCGGTCATCCTGGAGCAGGGAGCAGGAGGGGTCATCCTGGACCAGGGAGCAGGAGGGGTCATCCTGAACCAGGGAGCATGAGGGGTCATCCTGGACCAGGGAGCAGGAGGGGTCATCCTGGACCAGGGAGTAGGAGCGGCCATCCTGGACCAGGGAGCAGGAGCGGCCATCCTGGACCGGGGAGCAGGAGGGGTCATCCTGGAGTAGGGAGCAGGAGGGGTCATCCTGGAGCAGGGAGCAGGAGCGGCCATCCTGGACCAATTGAGCAGGAGGGGTCATCCTGGAGCAGGGAGCAGGAGGGGTCATCCTGGAGCAGGGAGCAGGAGGGGTCATCCTGGAGCAGGAGCAGGAGGGGTCATCCTGGAGTAGGGAGCAGGAGCGGTCATCCTGGACCAGGGAGCAGGAGGGGTCATCCTGGAGCAGGGAGCAGGAGGGGTCATCCTGGACCAGGGAGCAGGCGGGGTCATCCTGGACCACGGAGCAGGAGTGGTTATCCTGGACCAGGGAGCAGGAGGGGTCATCCTGGAGCAGGGAGCAGGAGGGGGTCATCCTGGAGCAGGGAGCAGGAGGGGTCATCGTGGAGCAGGCAGCAGGAGGGGTCATCCTGGACTAGGGAGCAGGAGGGGTCATCCTGGAGCAGGAGGGGTCATCCTGGACCAGGCAGCAGGAGGGGTCATCCTGGAGCAGGGAGCAGGAGGGGTCATCCTGGAGCAGGGGGGGTCATCCTGGAGCAGGGAGCAGGAGGGGCCATCCTGGAGCAGGGAGCAGGAGGGGTCATCCTGGAGCAGGGAGCAGGAGGGGTCATCCTGGAGCAGGGAGCAGGAGCGGTCATCCTGGAGCAGGGAGCAGGAGGGGTCATCCTGGACCAGGGAGCAGGAGGGGTCATCCTGGACCAGGGAGCAGGAGCGGCCATCCTGGACCAGGGAGCAGGAGGGGTCATCCTGGAGTAGGGAGCAGGAGAGGTCATCCTGGAGCAGGGAGCAGGAGCGGCCATCCTGGACCAATTGAGCAGGAGGGGTCATCCTGGAGTAGGGAGCAGGAGGGGTCATCCTGGAGCAGGGAGCAGGAGGGGTCATCCTGGAGCAGGAGCAGGAGGGGTCATCCTGGAGTAGGGAGCAGGAGCGGTCATCCTGGACCAGGGAGCAGGAGGGGTCATCCTGGAGCAGGGAGCAGGAGGGGTCATCCTGGACCAGGGAGCAGGAGTGGTTATCCTGGACCAGGGAGCAGGAGGGGTCATCCTGGAGCAGGGAGCAGGAGGTGTCTTCCTGGAGCAGGGAGCAGGAGGGGTCATCCTGGACCAGGGAGCAGGAGTGGTTATCCATGACCAGGGAGCAGGAGGTGTCTTCCTGGAGCAGGGAGCAGGAGGGGTCATCCTGGACCAGGGAGCAGGAGTGGTTATCCATGACCAGGGAGCAGGAGGGGCCATCCTGGACCAGGCATCAGGAGGGGTCATTCTGGACCAGGGAGCAGGAGCGGTCATCCTGGAGCAGGGAGCAGGAGCGGCCATCCTGGAGCAGGGAGCAGGAGTGGTCATCCTGGAGCAGGGAGCAGGAGGGGTCATCCTGGAGCAGGCAGAGAGAATGCTGTGGGTTTCTACCCTGGACTGTGTGAAGGGGAAATAAATAGTACATGTTAAGTTTATGATATGATTTAAGAATGAGGTTTCAGTCTGAATAAAACACCAGAAAACGGGTTACAGATTGTTACAAAAATTCAAATTGACCTTTGTAAAACTTTAAGCACAAGTCAGCAGAATTTGCAGCTGTGTTCTCACAAGGACAGCGAACATCAATAACAAGGAACAGGAGGTAACAGCTGTCTCAGTAACAGATAGGGACAGTGGACAATAACAAGGAACAGGAGGTAACGGCTGTCTCAGTAACAGATAGGGACAGTGGACAATAACAAGGAACAGGAGGTAACGGCTGTCTCAGTAACAGATAGGGACAGTGGACAATAACAAGGAACAGGAGGTAACAGCTGTCTCAGTAACAGATAGGGACAGTGGACAATAACAAGATAAGCGGTGCCTGCAAAGAGTAGGTGAAAGTGCGTGTTTATATATACCAGATTGAAACTTTAAACAATGACTGTGCATGTGTTCAATAAGTTAGAACTATGTGCCACTTTGTGTGAACAATAAAATTAGTTCAGCGAGATGCTTGTTGAGCTATCTCTCGTAAATTTGCTCGGATATTCCTGTGAATCATTTGTTCGGAGAAGTTAACGGTGCCAGCTTGAGAACGATGACAACTGACAGTGAGGTTTCTGTTCATTTACAGCATACTGGAAGAGGAGGTTTAACAGACGGGAAACTCAAACCAGACATCACATCGCGATCTGACAGAGTCACTCGATTCATCAGAACCTGAATTTCAGCAGCATCTGGGTGTGGAAGGTAAAAGGTTTGTCTGTTCTGTCTATGAGGGAAGATTTCAGGTCTCAGTGTGACTGGAAAAGCCCCGAGATTCACGAACCCTGGTTAGACCAAACCTGGAGAACTGTTCAGTTCTGGGCAACAAACCTGAGGAAGGATAGAATGGCCTCGGAGGGAGTGTAGCACAGATTTACCTGAGTGAGATCTGACCCCCACCCCCGGGTTAAATTACAAGGTGCAACTACAGGAAAGACTGTGTGGACTGTGCACATTCTCCCCAGTCTGCATAGGTTTCCTCCGGGTGCTCCATTTGCCTCCCACAAACATGTGCAGGTTAGGTGGATTGGCCATGCTAAATTGTCCCTTTGTGTACAAAGGTAGTGTTATGGGAATAGGGTGGGAGAGTAAGCCTCGGTAGGGTGTTCTTTCAGAGGGACAGTACAGACTCGATGGACCGAATGGGCTCTTTCTGTACTGTAAGGATTTAAGGATTTCTTGGACAGAGCCATAGAGTCATAATGGTACAGAGGAGGCCATTCCACCCATTGAGTCCGTGCCAGCTCTCCACAGCAATCCAGTCAGTCCCGTTCTCCTGCTCTATCCCGTGTCCTTGCAGGTTTATTTCCCTCGTGTCTCTCCAATGTTGTTCAAAATCATTCATCGTGTCTATTTCCACCCCCTCGTGGGCAGCAGGTTTTGGGTCATTATCACTCACTGTGTAAAAATATTCTCCCTCACATCCCCGTCTATCTCTTATCCAAAAATGTAAATCTCTGTCCCAGATTTTTTTTGTCTACCTGATCCAAACCCGTCAGAATCTTGAGAACCTTTACCAAATCTCCCCTCAGCTTCTCTTGCTCCAACTATTCTGGTAAGTCTGTAACTTCTCAAGAATCTTCACATCTTTCCTAAAGTCTGGTGACCAAATCTGGACACAATACTCGAGACGTGACCTAACCAGAGCTTTATAAAGATTCAGCATAACTTCCCGGTTTTTGTATCAGTTTTCCTGCTTATGAAGCTCAACACCCCATTGGCTTTACTAACTAATCTCTCAATATGTCTTGCAGATATACAAAATCCTTTTCCTTTACTTCCCACCTCTATCTCTCTCCTTTCTGAGAGGCCAGAGTCCTGTGTAGGTCCAGACCAAGTGGAAGGTTCCCTCCCTGGTGGATATTAGCGAATCAGTTGAGTTTTCACAATAATCCAGTAACTTTCATCATCACTTCTTCCTGGTCTCCGGTAGCACGGTGGTTAGCACTGTTGCTTGACAGCTCCGGGGTCCCAGGTTCAATTCCCGGCTTGGGTCACTGTCTGTGCGGAGTCTGCACTTTCTCCCTGTGTCTGTGTGGGTTTCCTCCGGGTGCTCCAGTTTCTTCCCACAGCCCAAAGATGTGCAGCTCAGGTGGATTGGCCATGATAAATTGCCCTGAGTGTCCAAAAAGGTTGGGTGGGGTTACTGGGATAGAGTGGAGGTGTGAAGCAACAGAAAAGTATATTTAGCCTTCAGAGAGCAAGTCTGCAACAATTTGAAATGAATTCCAGGATCTCTGATCAATCCGATATCCATTATCGGGAAACGTGTTTGCAGACAGGAAGCAGGTGAATATCCTCTCTCCACTTTGTAATTGACAAGTTTACAGTTGTGATGATGATCAAATCCTTTTACACACACACACACACACACGGCCTCTGTGCAGTGTGAACTCACTGACGAGTCAGAAGTTTAAACGACTGAGTGAATCCCTTCCCACACACGGAGCAGGTGAACAGTCTCAGCCCAGTGGGAACTTGCTGGTGTATCCACAGATTGGATGATTAATGAATCCACTCTCACGTCATATCACTGCCCAGCCTTTCCCCAGTATGAACAATTTGATGATTGATCAGGTCAGTTGAAACATTTCCACACGTGGAGAAAGTGAATGACTGTCCAACAGGCGACTGTGTGATTGAGTGAATCCCTCCACACACAGAGCAGGTATTCAGCCTTTCCTCAGTATGAACTCACTGGTGTCTCAGAAGGGTGTATGTCTGATATACTCTCTACTCACACAGGGCATCAGACAGCCCCTCCCCATTGTGAGTGCGCTGGTGTGTCAGCAGGTTGGATAACTAAGTGAATCCCTTCCCACACTGAGAGCAGCTGAACGGCCTTTCCCCAGTGTGAACTCGCTGGTGTGTCAGCGGGTAGGATGAGGTAGTGAATCCTTTACCACACACAGGGCAGGTGAATGGTCTCTCCCCAGTGTAAATACGCTGATGTACAGTGAGATCACATGATCGCCTGAACCCAGTCCTACAATCAGAGCACCTAAACGGTCTCTCGTCAGTGTGAACATGTTGATGGGACATCAGTTCCTCAGAACTTGTATAACACTTCCCAGAGTCTGGACATTTAAACGGTCTGTCCTCACTGCGAACCCACTGGTGTCTCAGCAGGTTGGATGATCGAGCAAATCCCTTCCCACACCAGGAGCAGCTGAATGGCCTCTCCCCAGTGTAAGTGCGCTGGTGGGTCAGCAGTTGTGATGAGGCACTGAATCCCTTCCCACACTCACTGCAGGGGAACAGCCTCTCCCCAGTGTGAGTTCGCTGGTGTTCCAGAAGACTATATCTCTGAGTGAATCTCTTCCCACAGTCAGAGCAGGTGAACGGCCTCTCCTCAGTGTGAATGTACTGGTGTCTCTGGAGGTTGTGTGAGTGACTAAATCGCTTCCCACACTTGGAGCAGGTGAATGGTCTCTCCCCAGTGTGAATGTACTGGTGTGTCAGCAGGTAGGATGAGGTAATGAATCCTTTCCCACACTCAGAGCAGGTGAACGGCCTCTCTCTGGAGTGACTGCAATGATGTACAGTCAGATCAGATGATCGCCTGAACCCAGTCCCACAGCCAGAGCACTTGAACGGTGCCATGTCAGTGTGAACACATTGATGGGACATAAGTTCCTCAGAACCTCTACAGTGCTTCCCGCAGTCTGGGTATTTAAAAGGTATCTTGTGGGTGTGAACTCGCTGGTGTCTCAGCGGGTTGGCTGAGTGAGCTAATCCCTTCCCATACTCGGAGCAGCTGAATGGTCTCTTCCCAGTGTGGACTCATTGGGGTCAATAGGTGGGATGAGGTAGTGAATGTCTTCCCACACTCAGAGCAAGTGAGCGATCTCTCCCCTGTGTGAGTGTCACTGTGAATTTCCACTTTAATGCGTAATTGTATCCCTTCCCACAGTCCGCACGTTTCTACGTTCTCTCTGCTGTAACTGCGTTTGTCTCAACAGGACAGCTGATCGGCTGAAATCTCAGCCACACAGAACCTGAGCACAGTTTCCACTGTGAACGGTGTTGTTTCCCGTCCATGTTCAAAATCCATCAGCATTTGGATGATGATGAAATTTTCACCCATTCCTTTGTTCTCTGTAGATTTAACAGTTCTAATGCAGTCCCAGCTGGTCCCCCACATTAAACCTCCCTATGAACCCAAGATCTTTATTGCTTAATCACACCAAGTTTCAGTCATGCTCACAGACCTACAAAGGCTCCCAGTTAAGAAGCAGATACATTAAAAAATACCCCATGCTCTTGTTCCCCCCTCACCCCCTTCCACTCTCTATAATCTCCTCCATGTCATTCTCTATCTCTCTGTAATCTCCTCCATGTCATTCTCTATCTCTCTATAATCTCCTCCATGCCATTCTCTATCTCTCTATAATCTCCTCCATGTCATTCTCTATCTCTCTGTAATCTTCCCCCATGCTCTGGTCTCTCTCTCTCTGTAATCTCCTCCACGCTCTTATCTCTCCCAGTCTCTGCAATCTGCTCCAGCCTCACAACCTCCAAGGTCTCTGCACTCCTCTCATTCCAGCTTCCTGACCATTCCTGATTTTAATCACTCCATGTTTGGTATCTATGCCTCGAGCTGAGGCCATAAACTCTGGAATTTCTGCCCCAAACCTCTATCTTCCTGTCCTCCTTTAAGATACTCGGTAAATCCAACTCTGACCATCTGCCTCTTATCTCCTTATATGACTCTGTGTCAAATATTGCTTTTTAACCCACCCATGGAGCACCTCAGAATGGTCCATTAGTTGAAGGGCGCTATATAAATACACATTGTTATTGATTTGAACATGTATCACTGTTCGTTCATCATCACTGGGTGAATAACCTGTAACTCCAGCATTGTGGGAGTCCCTTCACCACAGACCGCAGCGATTCAAGAAGGTCAAACATCATCTTCTCCACAGGTAACTGGGGATGGGGAATATTTGCTGCTGGTCTTGTTGGTGAAAGGACAAGGGAGTGGGAGGAGCTGATTGGCTCTGGCACAGAGAGCCAGCACAGACAGGACGGGCTGAATGGCCTCAGTCGTTATTGTGACCAATGATTCACTGATAAAGAAGCGACATTGGAGACCAGGGAACAACCTCTGGAACCAATGGCCAACCTGATACAAAGCAGCTCGTCATTGATCTGGGGGCTGCGGCCCCGCTCGGTGTAAATGGGGGGAGGGGGGGATCCGCTCAGTTTATTCCTGGGGTTTCCGGAGCGCCTCTGTCCACCCGCCGGACCCTTCGCCCCGCCATCCCCCCCTTTACCCATTGTGGACCCATCTGCCCATCACCCGCACTGCGCATGCTTCACTCACAGTCCAGCTCCGCCCCTCATTCACTCCCATTGGCTGGAGGACCAGCCGCTCGTGTCCGGTCTTCCAATCCCGCCCCTCTGTTCCTATTGGTCCAGAGCCGCCACCGATCACTCCCCGCGCATTGTGACATTTTGGGCTGTGCCCAGCGCATGCGCGGTTCAGGTTGTCGTTGACGGTGCGAGGAGCAGGAAAGAAACAATGGAGCAAATTTCAGGATTGGAGCCGGTGGGTAGCCGGGGAGCAATAGAAGCTGCGCAGTGAGCCGGGAGGCTTCATAAATACCCCGTGGAGGCTTCAACTCCCGAGTAAAATGTTAACGGTCCCGTCTTAAACAGCACCGAATAGAGTGAGAGCTGAGCGGTGACAGGCCCGGGTTACCGGCCGCCATCTTTACAGAGGACAAGGTACCGCAGGGCCATGCGCTGCGAGCCTGGACCGGATACCAACTCTCCCGGATTGACTGACTGGAATCTCCAGGATTTTATTTTATTCATTTGTGGGAGTCACTGGCTGGGCCAACATTTATTGCCCATCCCTAATTTCCCTCAAACCGAGTGGCTGGCTCGGCCATCTCGGAGGGCATTTAAAGAGTCAACCACATTGCTGTGGTTTGGAATCGTGTCGGCCAGACCAGGTAAGGATGGCAGATTTTCTTTTCTGTTCATTCACGGGATGTAGGTGTCGCTGGCTGGGCCAGCATTCAATGCCCATCCCTAATTGCCCTTGAACTGAGTGTTTCTCAGAGAGCATTTTAAGAGTCAACCAGCTGACTGTGGATCTGGAGTCACATGTAGGCCAGACCAGGTAAGGATAGAAGATTTCCTTCAGTGAAGGACAGGAGTGAACCAGATGGGTCTTTGCAACAATTGACAATGGCTTCATGGTCATCAGTAAACTTTCAATGAATTCAAATTTTACCTTCTGCCTTGGTGAGATTCATACCTGGGTGTCGAGAAAATCATTGGGACAGTAAAAAATATTTGTGTGACTCTGGAACATGATTAGGACAGTAAAGATATTAATTTTGGGTCTCTGGAAAATCATTAGGACAGTAAAAAGGATTCTGTTTTGTAAGCTGTATGTTTTGAGATGACCTGAGGTTATGAGAATGTTGAAATCCTTCATTTAAAATGGGTAAAATTGGGGCTTAATATTTATCCTAAATAGCTATCTTTTACCTATTAGGTGTGTTAGGAAATAGTTGACTTCTACACCCGAGCTTTATAAAGATTCACAGAATAGAATTAGAACCATAGAATTCCTATAGTGCAGAAGGAGGCCATTCGGCCCATCGAGTCTGCACTGATTCTCTGAAAGGGCACCCTGCCTAGGCCCACACCCCTACCCTGTCCCTGTAACCCCATAGCCCCACCTAACCTGCACATCCCTGGACACTAAGGGGCAATTTATCAAGGACAATCCACCTAACTTTCCCTTCTTTGGACTGTGGGAGGAAACCTGAGCACCGGGTGGACACCCACGCAGACATGGGGAGAAAGTGCAAACTCCACACAGTCACCAAGGCCGGAATTGAACCTGGGTCCCTGGCGCTGTGAGGCAGCAGTGCTAATCACCATGCCACCAGAAGCATAGTTTCACTATCAATATTGCTGTTTATGAAGCTCAAGATGGAATTTGCTTTGCCAACTACTCTTAATATGTCTTGGAGATATACAAAATCCCTCTTCACCTCTTCCTCTCTCCTCCCAAAGAAGTCAGTTGGGTTTTTATAACAATCCAGCAGTTTTCATGGTCACTTTTTCCCAGTGCCGGCCCCACAAATGACCAGATTCATTCAGCTCAATTTCACAACCTGCCTTTGTGTTTTTGTGGGTTCTCTCTCACTTTCTATTTTTTCTTTTCAATCAGTATCACAGGGTGTTCGAAGGGGAGGCTTCAAAGTCCGAAAACTCAAACCAAGCATCACATCAGGAGCTGACAGAGCCCTCAATTTATCATATCCTGAATATCAGCAGATTTTGAACATGGAAGGAAAAAGCATCGTTCACAGTGGGGAGAAACCGTACACGTCATCGGGCCCCATGAGACAGAAATGCAGCCGCACTGAGGAGAAACCGTGGAAATGTGCGGACTGTGGGAAAGGATTCACTTCCCCATCCAGGCTGGAAACTCATCGACGCAGTCACACTGGGGAGAGACCATTCACCTGCCCCAAGTGTGGGAAGGGATTCACTGGGTCATCCACCCTGCAGAGACACAAGTGGGTTCACACTGATGAGAGACCGTTCCAATGTCCAGACTGCGGGAAGTGCTATAAAAGTTCTGGGAATCTGATGCACCATCAACGTGTTCACACTGAGGAGAGACCGTTCAGGTGTTCTCACTGTGGGACTGGGTTCAGACGATCATATAACCTCACTGTGCATCAGCGAATTCACACTGGAGAGAGACCGTTCATCTGTGCCAATTGTGGGAAGGGATTCACTCGATCATCTGACCTGCAGACCCACCAGCGAGTTCACACTGGGGAGAGACCGTTCACCTGCTCCACGTGTGGGAAAGGATTCACTCATTCATCTAATCTGTCTAGACACCAGCGAGTTCACACTGGGGAGAGACCGTTCACCTGCTCCACGTGTGGGAAGGGATTCACTGAGTCATCTGATCTGTCCATACACCAGCGAGTTCACACTGGGGAGAGACCATTCACCTGCATCGAGTGTGGGAAGGGATTCACTTTGTCATCCCACCTGCTGAGACACCAGCGTGTTCACACTGGGGAGAGACCGTTCACCTGCTCCAAGTGTGGGAAGGGATTTATTCAGTTAACAGCCCTGCGGAATCACCAGCGAGTTCACACTGGGGAGAGACCATTCACCTGCTCCAAGTGTGGGAAGGGATTTACTAAGTCATCCGACCTGCTGAATCATCAACGTGTTCACACTGACGAGAGACCATTTCAATGTCCAAACTGCGGGAAGTGCTACAAAAGTTCTGGGAATCTAATGAGCCATCAACGTATTCACACTGACGTGAAACCGTTTAGGTGCTCTCACTGCGGGACTGGGTTCAGACACTCATCTCACCTCACTGTCCGTCAGCGAATTCACACTGGAGAGAGGCCATTCGCCTGCTCTCAGTGTGGGAAGGGATTTATTGATTCATCCATCCTGCAGAGACATCAGCGAGTTCACACTGGGGAGAGACCGTTCCAATGTCCAGACTGTGGGAAGTGCTTTAAAAGTTCTGGGGAACTGATGCTCCATCAACGTGTTCACACTGACGAGAGACCATTCAGGTGCTCTCACTGCGGGACTGGGTTCAGACACTCATCTCACCTCACTGTACATCAGCGAATTCACACTGGGACGAGACCGTTCATTTGCTCCAAGTGTGGGAAGGGATTCACCACTTCATTCGTCCTGCAGAACCACCAGCGAATTCACACTGGGGAGAGGCCATTCACCTGCTCCAAGTGTGGGAAGGGATTCACCCAGTCGTCTAACCTACAGACACACCAGCGAATTCACACTGGGGAGAGGCCATTCACCTGCTCAGAGTGTGGGAAGGGATTCACTCAGTCATCCTCCCTGCGGAGACACCAACGAAGCCACAAGTAACGACAATGATTGGGTTTTGCTGTTACTCACATTCAGGACTGAACCATGTTCATTTGGGTCTCTTCCTGCTGATGACAAACTCCAGCCCATTTACAGGAGCTAATATTCTGGCTAAAAGTCAAATAAATTAGATTTGTGTTAAATACGCAGTGTGTCCTGCAAAGATGGAACACACTCCCACTCTCCCTCGCGGGGAGAGTCCAGATGATCAAAATGAACGTACTGCCCAGGTTCCTCTTCCTGTTTAGATCCATTCCGATCTACATCCCCAAGGCCTTTTTCAAAATGCTGGACAAACCTATCATGGTGTTTGTATGGGGGGGGGGTAAAAATGCTAGGATCCCAAAGAAGGTCCTACAAAAAACAAAATCCGGGGGGGGGGGGGGGGGGCTAGCCCTCCCAAACCTACAATTCTACCACTGGGCGGCAACAGCCGAGCGAGTAAGGGGATGGATCCAGGAGCCAGAAGCCGAGTGGGTGCGTGTGGAGGAGGCCTCCTGCATGGGGACCTCCCTCTGGGCCCTCACCACGGCAGCACTCCCATCCCCAGCCAAAAAACACTCCAGCAGCCCAGTGGTGACAGCCACCCTCCAATCCTGGAACCAACTGCGGCAGCAATTTGGCCTGACCAAAATAGAACATAGAACATAGAATATAGAACAGTACAGCACAGAACAGGCCCTTCAGCCCTCAATGTTGTGCCGAGCCATGATCACCCTACTCAAACCCACGTATCCACCCTATACCCGTAACCCAACAACCCCCCCCCTTAACCTTACATTAATTAGGACACTACGGGCAATTTAGCATGGCCAATCCACCTAACCCGCACATCTTTGGACTGTGGGAGGAAACCGGAGCACCCGGAGGAAACCCACGCACACAGGGGGAGGACGTGCAGACTCCACACAGACAGTGACCCAGCCGGGAATCGAACCTGGGACCCTGGAGCTGTGAAGCATTTATGCTAACCACCATGCTACCCTGCTGCCCCAAAATGTCGGACAAGCACTGTTCACACCAGCACTGACTGACTGACGCCACCTTCAAAAGTTGGAGGCAGGACGGGGGGTCACTGACAGTCAGGGACCTATACACGGACGACAGGATCGCAACACTGGATGAACTGACAGAGAAATTTCGGCTAGCCAGGTCAGCTCAAAAACTTCCTACGAAAGGAGACAAGGACGTACCCACAACCGCCACGACAGACACTACTGGAGGACCTACTGGACACAAGCATCCTAGAGAAAGGGAACTGTAGCAACATGTTTGACCGACTGGTAGAAAGGGACGACACCGTACTGGACGCAACAAGAACGAAATGGGAGGACGACCTGGGGATTGAGATCGGGTGGGGACTCTGGAGCGAAGCACTGCATAGGGTCAACTCCACCTCCACGTGCGCAAGGCTCAGCCTGACGCAACTAAAAGTGGTACATAGAGCCCACTTAACAAGAAACCGTATGAGTAGGTTCTTCCCGGAGGTGGAGGACAGATGTGAACGGTGCCAAAGAGGCCCGGCCAACCACGCCCACATGTTCTGGTCTTGCCCCAGACTTGCAGGGTACTGGACAGCCTTCTTCGAGGCAATGTCCAAAGTGGTGGGGATGAGGGTGGAGCCATGCCCGATAGTGGCGGTCTTTGGGGTTTCGGACCAGCCAGATCTATTCCTGGGGAGGAGGGCGGACGCCCTTGCCTTTGCCTCCCTGATCGCCCGCCGTAGAATCCTGTTTGGCTGTCGGTCAGCAGCACCACCCAGAGCTGCAGACTGGCTGTCCGACCTCTCGGATTCTCTCCAAATGGAGAAAATCAAATTCGCCATCCGAGGGTCAGACGACGGCTTCCACAGAACGTGGGAGCCATTCATGCAATTGTTCCGGGACCTGTTTGTGGCCAACGAACAAGAGGAAGAATAGTCGGGGGAAGGTAGCCGGCGGGGAGGGGGGGGAGGTTTACGGGTTCGTTATGGGGGTTTGATGGCTAGCTAAGGCCCAAAACCAAACTGTAAATAAATGCCCATAAACATGTGCCTTGGCCATATTGGGGAATGTAAAATATGTATGCCGGTTAAAGGGGGCGGCCACAGTTGTTATTATGAAGATGCTTACGTGTAAATATATATGTTAATTTCTGCGTGTTTTTTTTCTAATAATTTGTAATTTGTTGGATATAAAATATGAAAACTCAATAAAAAACATTTTTTTAAAAAACGCAGTGTGTTGAAACATTTGTTTTAAACAAACAATTTTAATGAGGTATTTTCCGGCATTGTAAACAGTAGAATTACAGAACATGAAAACAAAAGGACTGTACAGTAAACAAAGTACATAGTGCAATTGCCGTAGTCCACCCCACCCAGATCTGCCTAAATGGCCCCCTATACTACATTACCCTAACCCTCCCCCCCCCCCCCCCCCCCCCCCCGCCCCGCCCTGCTGACGATTAATGATCCGCAAATAAGTCAATGAATGGTTGCCACCTCCGGGCGAACCCTAACAACGACCCTCTCAAGGCGAACCTGATTTTCTCTAAGCCCAGGAAACTCGCCATGTCTGACAGCCAGTCTTCCGACTTCGGGGGCTTTGAGACCCTCCAAGCTAGAAGTATCCGTCTCCGGGCTACCAGGGAAGCAAAGGCCAAAACGTCGGCCTCTTTCTCCCCCTGGACTTCCGGGGCCCCTGAAACCCCAAAACATCGCCACCTCTGGACTCATTGCCACCCTTGTGTTCAATACTCTGGACATGACGTCCTCGAACCCCAACCATTATCTCCTAAGTTTTGGACACGCCCAAAACCTGTGGACATGGTCTGCCGGTCCTCTCAGACACTTTGTACACCTGTCCTCTACGCCAAAGAATCTGCTCATCCGGGACACTGTCATGTGGGCCCGGAGGACGACCTTAAATTGAATCTGGCCAGGCCTGGCACATGTTGCAGTCCCATTAACCCTGCTCAGCGCGTCCGCCCACAGGCATTCCTCAATCTTCCCTCCCAACTCCTCCTCCCATTTATGCCTCAGCTCTTCGGTCTGCATCTCCTCCGCCCCCATGAGCTCCTTGTAAATATCCGAGACACTTCCCTCCCCCACCCATCCTCTCGACACTACCCGATCTTGGAATCCCTTTAGAGGCGAGAGTGGAAAAGATGGCACCTGCCTGCGCAAAATGTCCCGCATCTGAATATTCCGGAATTCATTCCCCCTCGTCAGCCCAAACTTGGCCTCCAGCATCCCCAAGCTAGGGAAGCTCCCTTCCAAAAACAAATCTCCCATCCGCTCAATCCCAGCCCTCCGCCATACCCGGAACCCCCGTCCAACCTCCCCGGGGCAAACCGATGGTTGTCACATATCGAGGACCAGACCAATGCTCCCGTTGCTCCCACGTCCCCCCTCCACTGTCCCCAGATCCAAAGGGTCGCCACCACTACAGGGCTGGTGGAGAAGCGCGCCGGTGGGAATGGCAGAGGCACCGTCACCAACGCACCCAGACTGGTATCCCTACACAAGGTTGCCTCCACCCGCTCCCAAGCTGACCCTCCCCCCACCACCCATTTCCTCAACATGGCTATGTGAGCCGCCCAATAATAGTTGCTGAAATTCGGCAGTGCAAGCCCCCCTTCCCCCCCGGTTCCGCTCGAGCATCACCCTCTTCACTCGCGGGGACTTGCCCGTCTATACAAAGCCCAAAATGATCTTGCTTACCCTCTTAAAAAAGGAACGTGGAATGAAAATGGGGAGACACTGGAACACGAATTAGAACCTCGGGAGGACCGTCGTTTTCACTGTCTGAACTCTCCCAGCTAACGACAGCGGGAGCGCATCCCACCTCCGAACCAGCCCCTTCAAACCCTCTGAAGCCCTCAGAGCAATTGCCAGCAGCTCTATAGCGGAAACAGCAGTGGGGAGAGGGGGCACCCCTGTCTCGTCCCGCGGTGCAGTCTAATATAGTCGGAAGTCGTCCTGTTTGTCCTCGTACTCGCCTCCGGGGCCTGATATAGCAGCCTGACCCAGTCGATGAAACCCACCCCAAATCCAAACCATCCCTGCAGCTCCCATAAATAGTCCCACTCTAATCGGTCAAATGCCTTCTCCGCGTCCATTGCCACCACTACCTCCTCCTCCTTTCCCGCTGGGGGCATCATGATCACATTGAGCAATCTTCTTATATTCACCACCAGTTGCCTACCTTTAATGAACCCTGTTTGGTCCTCCCTAATATCACTCGGCACACAATCCTCAATCCTAGTGGCTAAAAGCTTTGCCAGCAGTCTAGTGTCCCCGTTAAGAAGGGAGATCGGCCTATAAGACCCACACGACTCCGAGTTCTTGTCCCGTTTCAAAATCAAGGAGATGGTGGCCTGCGACATTGTCTGGGACAGCACCCCCTGTCCCTTGCCTCATTAAAAACCTTGACCAGCAGCGGCCCCAATATGCCGGAGAACTTAATTATAAAATTCAACCAGGTACCCATCCGGCCCCGATTCCTTACCTGACTACATGGCCTTTAAGCCCTCAAGTATCTCCTCAGCTCGACCCAATGTGAGGCATGGTCGGAAATGGTGTTTGCCGAATACTGCGCATCCACCACCCCTGTCAATACCTACTCAGTATTAAAAAATCGATCCGGGAGTAGACCCAATGGACGTGCGAGAACAGGAGAACTCCTTCCCTGTCGGCCTTCCAAACCTCCACGGGTCGACCCCCCTGCCACCCGCCCCCCGCATCTGCTCCATGAACTCCCTCAGCTCTTTTCCCATTGCTGACACTCGATTTTGAGCACGACCGGTCCAGGCCTGGATCCATAACTGTATTGAAGTTCCCTCCCATAACCAGCTTGTGGGAATCCAGGTCGGGGATCTTCCCCAGCACCCTCTTTATGAAATCCGCATCATCCCAGTTTGGCGCATATATGTTGACCAGGACCACCTTCCTCCCTTCCAGCTGACCGCTAACCATAACATAGCGACCTCCCCCGTCCGAAACAATACTACCCCACCTCAAACTGCACCCGCTTGTTCACCAGAATCGCGACCCACCTGGTCTTAGTATCCAGCCCTGAGTGGAATACCTGACTAACCCAGCTCTTCCTCAACCTAATCTGGTCCGCTACCTTCAGGGGCGTCTCCTGCAACACCATCACGTCCGCCTTTAGAGCCCTAAGATGCGCAAACACTTTTGCCCTCCTCACTGGCCCATTTAGCTCTCTAACGTTCCACGTGACCACCCTATTTGGGGGCACCTTGCCCCCCCCCCCTCTTGCCGGTCAGCCATCCCCTTTCCTGGGCCTGCCCCCAGCTCCTGCCCTGCGCCTCTGTAGCCCCGCCTCCTGGCAGCGCCCATCCCCAACCTCTTCTCCGCTTCTAAAATCAAATCCCTCCCTTGTCAGCCGAAAACCCCCCCCCCCAGCAACAAAACTCTGTAACCTAACCCCATCCCTAATCTGATTGTATACACCCCCCCCACTGTGCTCCTGCAGACTAGCTCACCCAGCTAGCCTGGTGGCCCACGGCTCCGGCGCCAGCATGTCTCCCACCTATTGTTGCCTACCTGCCCTCCCCCCGCCCATCGAAACCATCGCCCTCATCAACCCAGCCCCGACAACCTCTCACTTTAAGAAACAGATGCCAACCAAAGTCAGTGTAAAGAAAAACAAAGCCAAACTCCCATCATAATCCAGATCAAAGTAATACTACTCACCATAATACAAAGTCAGAAATCCCCACCATCATCCCCCTCACAACACAGAAAACCCACCAAAATCGAGTAATTAAAAAAAAACCCTGCTTTCCCCTTCTTAAACAGAGTACAGTTATCGAAGAGAAAAAGCCAAGAACGAAAACGAGCGAATGAATAAATCAGTGCAAATTAAAACAAACAGGAAAAATAGTTTCTCAAACTTAGAGCAGAATGTTCTCAAGTTGGCACCAGTCCTTTCCTCCTGGCAAAATCCAGATCGTCCTCGGATGACTCAAAGTAATGATGTTGGTCCTCATGTGTAACCCAGAGTCGCGCCGGATACGACAGTCTGAACTTAACCTGCTTCTTGGACAGGATCAACTTGACTTGATTAAAGCCTGCCCTCCTCTTGGCCACCTCCACGCTTAGATCTTGGTACACCCGCAAAATGCTGTTGTCCCACTTACAGCTCCGCGTGCGATTGGCCCACTGGAGAACGCGCTCCTTATCCAGGTACCTGTGGAACCTGACCACCATCACCCGAGGGGAGTCTCCCTGCCACGGCTTCCTCGCCAGCGCTCTGTACGCCTGATCCACGTCCAATGGTCCGGGGGAAAATCCCATTTCCCAGCAGCTTCTGGAACATGTTTGCCACAAACTCCCCGGGATCAGCCCCCTCCTCCCCCTCCAGGAGGCCAACAATCCTTAGGTTCTGCCTACGGGACCTGTTCTCCAAATCCTCTCCCTGTTCCAGCAGCCTATTTTGCCGGTCCCTCAGCATCCCCACCTCCATCTCCACCGCCGCCTGCTGTTCCTCCTGTTCAGCTAGCGCCTTCTCCAGTTTCTGGATTGTCCGGTCCTGGGTATCCAGCCTCCGCTCCATCCTCTCCACCGTTTCCTTAATCGGGTCCAGACATTCCCGTTTCTGCCTGGCGAAGCCTTCCCGGATGACCTGCATCAGCTCCTCCGTTGATGGTTGGACCAAAGACCCAGGGGTCTGGAGACTGGCCATCTTGTCCACTGCTGCAGCCAACACCCAGCTCGAACCTGTCTTTTTGTTTCTTCCCTTTCGATCCCTTCGGACTTCCGTATACCACAGACACTTGTTCACTGTTTCTTCAAGTCCAGCGCTTAAAAGCGCAAAAAAAGTCAGGGGAAAGGTCCGAATGTCCAGCCAGAGAGGGAGCCAGCAAATGTGCGACCTACTCCCTCATGGTCGCCACCAGAAGTCTCGTGTTGAAACGTTTTAATATCTTTGACACAAGTTAGTTCCTTGTGAAGTACTCTCACTCTCCCCTGTCTCTTCCATCCTCACCTCCAACAAGAAGTGTGAGGAGCTTGTGGAGCTTCTTTGTGACTGAGATTGAGTCAATCCAATCAGCTGCCTCTGCTGCTTCCCTCCCTTACACAAGCCCACCGGACCAAACTGTCTCTAAATTTCATCCTTTCCCGAGCCCTGAATCCACATCTTTCTCTAGTTTCTCTCCCATCTTCCCTCATACCCTCTCAGAGCTCATCTTGTCCATGAGACCCAGCTCCTGCTCCATCGACCCTATTCCCACTCAGCTACTGATCAGCCAACTACCCTGTGTCCATGGATATTGTCAACATTTCTCTCTCTTCAGGTACTGTCCCTCTGTCCTTCAAATCTGCCATCATCACCCCCTCCTCAATAAAACAAACCCTTGACCCTGCCATCCTTACAAATTACTGCCCCATCTTCAACCTCCCTCTCCTCGCCAAACTCCTTGAACATGTTGTCACCTCCCAAATCCTTGCCCATCTTTCCCAGAACTCCCATGTTTGAATCCCTTCAATCAGGTCTCTGCCCTGTCACAGTGAAATACAAGGGACAAACAGAATCTTACCCGGAGAGGAAGACAGACAATCCGGGAGCTTGGACCCTACACGGATATGTTCATAAGACCAGAAGACAAGGGTAGCAGCACAGTCATTATCGAGAGACAACAATACCTGCTGGAGGCAGACAGACAACTGAACAACATGAATCACAACACCCGCTACCTAGACAGAGATGGCCGAGACAGGAAGGAGAATTGGAGATGGAAGAACTCAAAGACACATTAGCCGAACAGATGGAATATCTAAGAGGACAACAGGTAGACCCAAGGAAGTTCTACCTGCTCCCTAAAATATGCAAACACATTATTATAATAATTTTTATAATTGTCACAAATAGGCTTACATTAACACTGCAATGAAGTTACTGTGAAAATCCCCTGGTCGCCACACTCGAGTGCCTGTTCGGGTACTGTAGAAGGTACTTTACTTGGCGGATTAGTTGCCTTAATACCCTGTATTCTTTCTAACCGTCTGCTTGACTAGATTTCATGGCAATCGGCACTTGGCAAAGCATGATGGATATATATTAGCCTTATTTCAGTCAAGAAGTTTTGCATGTAATAGCAGAAGGTCAGTCCATGTAAACAAGTGCACAGCTGCACATTGTTGCTGACAGCAGACAATTGTTATTGCTCGCAGACTACGAATTCAAGGCCTGTTGTTTAAAGCTGCTCGCGTTTCTGTCTCTCGGCTTATCAATGGAATGCCTCGTTTTTCTAAATATTGCTTATGAACAATATAAAGTACTGCCTTGCCTCTGTACAGGGGGGGAACAATTAGAAGGACTTTGGTCACTCTAAATCCCCCCACGAACTTCGCGTTAAAATAAAGGACCTTTGGCGAAAACCCGAAGTGCTGGTAATTTTTCCTCAACAGGTACACAGAGGGAGAATTCAGAAAGTCCAATTCACCGAACAAGCAGGTCTTTCGGGACTTCAGGGAGGAAACTGGAGCACCCGGAGGAAACCCACGGTGTCACGGGTCGAACACGCAGACTCCACACAGGCAGTGACCCAAGTGGGAATTGAACTCGGGACCCTGGCGCTGTGAAGCAACAGTGCTAACCACTGTGCTACATCAGAGAAATGCCAGCAGACAGACCCATCGGATCAGACTGTGAGAGAGAAAATCCTACAGAATCATAGAATTTACAGTGCAGAAGGATGCCATTCGGCCCATCGAGCCTGCATCAGCCCTTGGAAAGAGCACCCTACTTAAGGCCATGCTTCCAACCTATGCCAGTAACCCCATCTAAGCTTTTTGGACACTAAGGAGCAATTTAGCGTGGTCAATCCACCTAACTTGCACATCTTTGGACAGTGGGAGAAAACTGGAGCACCTGGAGGGAATCCACACAGACACGGGGAGATTGTGCAAACTCCACACAGTCACCCAAGGCCAGAATTTCTGAAATATCAACACACTGCTCCTGCTAGTTGATGGTACAGTGGTTCAATAAATGTAATTCGTCGATTAAAAAGGTGTGTCACATAGTGTAAAAACAGAAAATGCTAGATTAACTCAACAGCATCATAGAATCCCTGCAGTGCAGAAGGAGGCCAGTCAGCCCATCGAGTTTATACTAACCCTACAAAAGAGCACCCCACCCAGGGGCACTTCCCCCGCCCTCTCCCCGTAACCCAGTTTCACCTTTTGACACTAAGGGGCAATTTAGCATAGCCAATCCACCAAACCTGCACATCATTGGATGGTGGAGGGGCAGCACACGGCACAGTGGTTAGCACTGGGACTAAGGTGCTGAGGACCCTTGTTTGAATCCCGGTCCTGGGTCACTGTCCGTGTGGAGTTTGCGTATTCCCACCGTGTCTGCATGGGTTTCACCCCCACAACCTCAAGATGTGCAGGGTAGGTGGATTGGCGACGCTAAATTGCTCCTTAATTGGAAAAAAATTATTATTTTTTAAAATCATTGGACGGTTGGAAAAAGCTGGAGCACCCGGAGGGAACCCACACGGACACAGGGAGAATGTGCAAACTCCATACAGTCATCCAAGGCTGGAATTGAACCCAGGCCGCTGGCGCTGTGAAGCAGCAATGCTAACCACCATGCCACATCTGTGGCAAGAGAAACAGAGTTAACATTTGTTTTTCCTTGTTGTAACAGTTCTGCAGAAGGATCAATGGACTCTTTAAAAAAAAAGTCCATTGAAGTGAAAAGATGTGGAAGGAAAGTGTTTTGATCAGAGGTTTGACACAGGAAGAAGTTTCAGTCTGTGTGAAGCTCAATCTTCAATCACAAAAGCCTGTAGTCTGATTGGCTGGAGGACCAGCAACTATCCGGTCCTCTAAATCCTCCCATTGGTCAACACCTCTCAGGAAATGAGATTGTGAAACCCGCTCCATCTGGCCAATGGGAAGAACTCAAAATGATGCAGAGTCTCTATCTTAAAGACACTCAGTGATTTGGCCTCCATGACATTCTGTGGCAAAGACTTCCACAGATTCACCACTCTCCGGCTGAAGAAATTCCTCCTCATGTGTTTTAATTCCTCTTCATCACCTGAGGAAGGAACTATGCCCCGAAAGCTAGTGTGTTGAAACAAACCTGTTGGACTTTAACCTGGTGTTGTAAGACTTCTTATTTTGTTTTAAAGGATCACCCCTTTAGTCTGAGATTGTGTCCTCTGCTTCTAGTTTTCCCTACAAGTGGAAACATCTTCTCCATGTCCACTCTACCCAGGCCTCGCAGTATCCTGTAAGTTTTAATAAGATCCCCCCATATCCTTCTAAACTCCAACGAGTACAGACCCAGAGTCCTCAACTGTTCGTCATACGACAAGCTCTTCATTCCAGGGATCATTCTTGTAAACCTCCTCTGGACCCTTTCCAAGGCCAACACATCCTTCCTTAGATATGGGGCCCAGAACTGCTCAAAATACTCCAAATGGGGTCTGATCAGAGCTTTATACAGCCTCAGAATTACATCCTTGGTCATGTATTCTAGCCCTCTCGACATGAATACATTGCATTTGCCTTCATAACTGCCGTCTGAACCTGCACTTTAACCTGAAGAGAATCTCGAACATGGACACCAAAAGGACACCTTTGTGCTTGCGATTTCCTCTGCATTTCCCCATTTAGAAAATAGTCTATGCCTCCTTCGAAAGTCTATAACCTCACACTTTTCTACATTGTATTCCAGCTGCCACTTCTTTGCCCACTTTCCTAGCCTTGCTCAGCATTGCTTCTTTTTCTAATCACTTTAAATGAATGCCCTCTGTTTATAATCTTGCCCAAAATATGACTTGTTGGATCAAACGTCTATTGCAGTTCCTTAGTTTTAATGTGGTCAAGTGCCTTTCCATTTGAGAACTGTTCAATAAAATCAGCTGGTCCTCCAACCAATCAGAGTGAATGGGAGGCGGAGCAAAGCCGGGGCTCTCGCTCCCTCCGCATGCGCCCGGCCACCCGGACCTTTCTCCGGGAAAAGCCTGAGCAGCTTTCGCCGGTTCAGCTGCTGTATCCGAGCTTCGTATTCGGGGTGTTTATGAAGCCTCCCGATCCATCTGCTGGCCCCATCCCTCCCTCATAACTCACCGAGCGGGATTTAACCGGCGACAGATTTCCACCCAACCGCCTCAATGCTGAGCTGCCATCGGCACTGCGCATGCTCCAGTTTACGTGGGAGACCGGGCTCAGCCACGCCCCTCATTCACTCCGATTGGTTGGAGGACCCGCTGCAACCACTCCGTCCTCCCGTCACGCCCCTCTCTTCCTATTGGACCAGAGCTGCTGTCAATCACTCCCTGGGCATTGTGAGTTGTGAGGCATTGTGAGCTGGAGCATGCGCAGAGCCAATGCTGGGCTCGGCCGGGAGGTTCACTGAAACCCGGTGGAGGCTCCAAACCCCAATAAGAAGTTTCTGGGCCCGGGTTTGCATCGAGCGGGGGAACAGCTGCGGCCTCCTCCCGGTGACAGGCCTGAGTTAACAGCCGCCGACTTTATAGAGGCTGCAAACCCGCAGGGGGCAAAACATCAGAGACAGAGTTTGTTGTGAAACTATTGGGAAATTGTAAAACAGGAGGTCAGGGTTACAGTCAACAACAACAACTTCTATTTATATAACACCTTTAACATCATAAATCATCCCAGTCAACTTCACAGGAACATTCTAAAGCAAACTGAGACACCCAGACACAAAAGGAGACATTAGGGCAGGTGACCAAAACTTGGTCAAAGAGGTGAGTTTTAAAGAGTCTGAAAGGAGGTAAGTGAGGTGGAGACGGGGAGGTTTAGGGAGGGAATTCAGTGCTTGGGGCCGAGGGAACTTAAACCCGGAGCCTCATTCACCTGATGAATCCCCTGGAGCGGAAAAACTACATCTTCTTCACAGCCTTCAACACCTTTTTTACTCAATATTTGTTTCGTTATTCAACGTTGAACCTCAGTATATTTATTTGCTATTTTTGACTTCATTTTGAATTGAATCGGTCTCGAGTCTTCACTCTGAATAACTCTGAAATATACACCATTGAATTGCAAACATGACTGACCAAGAAAAGAAAGTGTTTCACTGGGTAACAGAAATCCCATGAATCTTTGTTAAGATTGACCACAGTCAGCCTTTAAACAAAGTCAAATATAGTTAAATGGGAGTGAATTGAGAATGATGTGTTGCTTATATTTGACCCCTCTGTGTTTTGGTGTGAAACATTCTGCAGCCTAAATCCCGTTCATGTATAAGAAAGGAGGGGTGACAGCAAATCCGCACTGAGCCTGGATTTCCTCATCTCCCTGAGTAGCTTTTCCTGTTTCTCCATCATTAAGGCCAAAATTTTTTTTAAACTGGTTGAGTTAAATCTCTGACATTTCCTCTAATTCAGTTACAGTATACAAAGAACAAAGAAAATTACAGCTCAGGAACAGGCCCTTCAGCCCTCCCAGCCTGCGCCGATCCAGATCCTTTATCTAAACCTGTTGCCTATTTTCCAAGGATCTACTTCCCTCTGTTCCCCGCCTGTTCATATATCTGTCCAGATGCATCTTAAATGATGCTATCGTGCCCGCCTCTACCACCTCCGCTGGCAAAGCGTTCCAGGCACCCACCACCATCTGCGTAAAATAATTTCCACACACATCTCCCTTAAACTTTCCCCCTCTCACCTTGAAATCGTGACCCCCTTGAATTTGACACCCCCCTCTCTTGGAAAAAAGCTTGTTGCTATCCACCCTGTCCATACCTCTCTTAATTTTGTAGACCTCAATCAGGTCCCCCCTCAAACTCCGTCTTTCCAACGAAAACAATCCTAATCTACTTAACCTTTCTTCATAGCTAGCACCCTCCATACCAGGCAACATCCTGGCGAACCTCCTCTGCACCCTCTCTAAAGCATCCACATCCTTCTGGTAATGTGGCGACCAGAACTGCACGCATTTGTGTCTGTCTATATGAGCTGTCTAGATATGTTTTGGATGGTTATTAAAATATTAATCTGCGTCTATAAAGCCATTAAATTATTTTGTGAACCGAGCAAACTGCCAAGATCCGCACTTCGTTTTTCATGTGTGGAACGATCTGTCCGGACTGTACGCAGAACAATACTTGTCACTGTATGTTGGTACATCTGATAATAAATCAAATCCAATCAGAGACAGTTTCTTACTCATCTTCAAATTGAAAAGTCTTAAAAACCATTCATGGGAGGTGGGCGTCACTGGCTGGACCAGCATTTACTGCTCATTCCAATTGCCCTTGAACTGCGTGTCTTGTGAGGCTATTTCAGAGGGCACTTACAAATCAACCACAACATTGCTGTGGATCTGGAACCACGTGTCGGCCAGGCCACGTAAGAGCAGATTCCCAAAAGGACATTTGTGACACAGATGAGTTTTTACTACAATCAAGAATGTTATCATTAAACTTTTAATTCAAGACTTTTATTCAATTTCAATATCTCTCAGACAGATTCGATCCCAGATCCCCAGAGAATTAACCTGGGTCTCTGGATTACTAGCCCAGTAACAATACCATTACTCTAATGCCTAGCCCACATAGGCTTGACAGAATATGATGTTAAATGTTGTGTTCTGTGATCTTGTCTTGCAATGATTCTACAGAACAGCTGGGGAATTAGCCAGAATGATGATTTATTAATGTACACATGGTAAGGTAACGATCAGAATGCTGTACAGACTAAGTTATCACAGAGGGACATTATACTCTCATGGAACTATCGTTATGTGCGACTGGCCTCATGTATGCCTGAAACCTTCTCCTGGTAGCCGTTTATCACCTGACTGATGCCTGACACCACCTACTGGTGGGAGGTCACACTGCTGAGTACATGTAATATTATATACAGGCTTATTACCACATCTCGTAACTTCTCAAAATTATCGAGTAATTTATTTTTTCAAACAAATTCTGATAGCTCTGCAGTTTCTGGAAACATTTTGGTTGATCGTGTTATTTTTAAAAATAAAGATCTAATCTTTACAATATAATTACCCAATACACCAATTCACTAATGATAATCACTGTTCACTACTGAATAATCATGATTTAATTATTGTTTTTTGTGATGAAATCAATACATAGTTAATATAGAAAAGGTACAGAAGGTGAAATGGCTGCAGGAAGGCACATGTTGGAGATATAAAAGGGCTTCCTTGACCTTGTTACTAATGACAGTGAATACACTATGAAAATGACAATTTAAAAACTAAATGTGATTACACGTGCGTACTTACAGCTTCTTGCATTACAACAGTGAATATGTTTCTAAAGTACTCCATTGGCTTTAAAACACTTTAGGAGGTTGAGTGGTAGTGAGAGGTTTTATAGAAATGGACATTTGTTCTAATTGTCCGTAAACTAGGATATATTACACTCAGTGTCCTCACCAGAATCATTGATGAAGACTGAGTCTTAATTTTGTGTAATAACCATGGCGTTGAGTTCATTATGAATACTCTGTGAACCTCCAGACACACCATAAGCACAATTATTTGTTGTAAAACACAGCAAGTTGTTGTGATTTGGAATACACTGTAAATGGTGGTCGAGCCTCATTGGACTGTCATTTGATATATTCCGAAAAAGAAAACTAAATATTCAAACTCTGGGATTAAATGGTTCGCTGTACAAAGAGCTGGCACGGGGAAAATGGGCCAAATAGACTCCTCTGTGCTCTCAGAGCCTTATGTCCATGTAAAATGTGTGGTAACGACCTGGAACCTACTGCCTATGACGGTCGGAGATGTAGAGATGACAGAAGGATTTCAATCGGAAAGTAGACAGGCACTGAGAGAAATAAACCTGCACAAATATGGGGATAGAACAGGACAATGCACAGACTGACTTGCTCCACAGAGAGCAACACAGTCTCAGAGGGCTGAATGGCCCCATTCCCCACACTCCAGATGCTGTGATCTCAGGAGAGAAATTCAGCAGCTCCAGACAAGCCAACTAACTGGAGTCACTTATCCCTGGTGCCATTCTAGCACAATGGTTAGCACTGTTGCTTCACAGCACCAGGGTCCCAGATTCAATTCCCGGTTTGGGTCACTGTCTGTGCAAAGTCTGCACGTTCTCCCCGTGTCTGCATGGGTTTTCTCCCGGTGCTCCAGTTTCCTACCACAAGTCCCAAAATATGTGCTAGTTAGATGAATTGGACATTCTGAATTCTCCCTCTTTGTACCCAAACAGAAGCCGGAGTGTGGCCACTGGGGGATTTTCACAGTAACTTCATTGCAGTGTTAATGTAAGCCCACTTGTGACAATAATAAAGATTATTATTATTATAAATGTCTCTACACCCTCACTAAGAACTTCACATCTTTCTTAAAGTGTGGGACCCATATCTTGGGTTCCATTCCGGAGGGATAGAATTGAAAAGCATGGAGGAAATGTCCAACTCGATTAGAACCGGGTCAGACTACACTGGGAGCACTGACAACATTGGTGATCTCCATTTAGAAAAAGAAAATAGAGGCACTGGAGAAGATGCAACAAAGATTCATAATATACAGAACTGAGAGCATTTAACACTCAAGATGTGGAGATGCTAACCATCAGGAGCATCGAGATACAGAGAGATCTGGGCGTGCAGGTCCACAGATACTTAAAAGTGGCAGCACAGGTGGAAATGGTGGTGAAGAAAGCAGATAGCATGCTTGCCTTCATAGGACGGGGTATCAAGAAGAAAGCTCAAAAATTGTTACAATTACATAGAATGTTGGTGAGGCCACATTTGGAATACTGTGTCCCAATTCTGGTCACTGCACTACCAGAAGAGCGTGGAGGCTTTGGGGAGAGTACAGAAAAGGTTTACCAGGATGTTGCCTGGTATGGAGGGTATTAGCTGTGAGGAGAGATTGAATAAAATACATTGTTTTCCCTCGAGAGACGGATGCTGAGGGGCGACCTAAAAGAAGTATATAAAATTATTAGGGGTATAGACTGGGTGAACAGTTGGAGGCTTTATCCCAGGGTGGAAATGACAATTACAAGGGGGCACAACTTCAAGATGAGGAAAGGTTCAGCGGAGTTTTTTTTTACAGTGGGTGGTGGTGGCCTGGAATGCACTGCCAAGTGAGGTGATTGAGGCAGATACGTTAGCGACCTTTAAAACTTATCTGGATAGGCACATGAACTGACAGGGTATAGGACACAGGCGGTTGGTCTAGATAGGATACGTGATCGGCGCAGGTTTAGAGGGACGAAGGGCTTGTTCCTGTGCTGTATTGTTCTTTCTTCTATACAAGCCCTTGGTGATGCCGTACTTGATATGAAAAATGAAATGAAAATCGCTTATTGTCACGAGTAGGCTTCAATGATGTTACTGTGAAAAGCCCCTATCGCCACATTCCGGCGCATGTTTGGGGATTGAACCATGCTGCTGGCCTGCCCTGGTCTGCTTTAAAAAGATTTTCCCGATGGTGGGAATGTACAAAACCAGAGGTCGCAGTCTGAGGCTACGGGTAGACCACGTAGGACAGCGATGAGGAGAAATTTCTTCACCCAGAGAGTGGTGAGCCTGTGGAATTTGTTACCACAGGAAATAGTTTTTTTTTTTTTTTTTTTTTTTTTTTTAAATAATTTTTATTGAAAGAGTTTTTCCATACAGACATTTACCCCTACTAATTTTTAAATTATTTACAACACAATCCCTCTAGGCAAATGTCCCTCCCTCGCCCGCCCTCTCGCGCGCACCAGTCCTCCCCCCCCCCCCCCCCCCCCCCCCCCAGGCAACCTTAACAAACAAGGCAGCCTACAGTTTCAGACATGAGCAGCGAGCAGACTTGCCCGCGTTACAGTCGTGCATGTCCCCCCACGACCCTTGCTGCCCCCCCCCTCCCCTCCCCCCCCCCCCCCCCCCCCCCCCCGGGTTGCTGCTGCCACGACCCCGAACGTCTATCTCTGATCTAAAAAGTCAAGGAAAGGTTGCCACCCGCCTGGCGAATCCCTGTACCGACCCTCTCAGGGCAAATTTGATCCTTTCTAGCTGAATATAGCTAGCCATATCGTTAATCCAAGTTTCAACGCTTGGAGGCCTCGCGTCCTTCCATTGAATTAATATCCTTCGTCGAGCCACTAGGGACGCAAAGGCCAGTATTCCGGCCTCCCTAGCCTCCTGTACCCCCGGTTCTACCCCGACCCCAAAGATCGCAAGCCCCCATCCTGGTTTGACCCTGGACCCCACCACCTTCGACACCGTCCTTGCCACCCCCTTCCAGAACCCTTCCAGCACCGGACATGCCCAGAACATATGCACATGGTTCGCTGGGCTTCCCAGACATCTGACACACCTGTCCTCACCCCCAAAGAACCGGCTCATCCTTGTCCCCGTCATGTGAGCTCTATGCAGCACCTTAAATTGAATGAGGCTCAGTCTCGCACACGAGGAGGAAGAGTTGACCTTCTCCAGTGCATCCGCCCACGTCCCGTCTTCTATCTGCTCTCCCAGCTCCCCTTCCCACTTGGCTTTCAGCTCCTCCCCTGATGCTGCTTCCGCCTCCTGCATTATCTTGTAGATGTCTGATATCTTCCCCCCTCCGACCCAGACCCCCGAGAGCACCCTATCACTCGCCCCCTTACTGGGGAGCAGGGGAAACCCCTCCACCTGCCGCCTAGCAAATGCCTTCACTTGTAAATATCTGAACATGTTTCCCGGGGGGAGCTCAAACTTCTCCTCCAGCCCTCCCAGGCTCGCAAACCTCCCCTCTATAAACAGGTCCTTCAGCTGCCGTATGCCCACCCTGTACCAGCTCTGAAATCCCCCGTCGATGTTCCCCGGGATGAATCTATGGTTCCCTCTTATTGGCGCCGCCAACAGACCTCCCATTTCCCCCCTATGTCGCCTCCACTGCCCCCATATCTTGAGGGTGGCCGCCACCACCGGGCTCGTGGTGTACCTCGTGGGGGGGAGCGGCCATGGTGCCGTTACTAGGGCCCCCAGGCTTGTGTTGCCACAGGACGCCCTCTCCATTCGTTTCCAAGCTGCCCCCTCCCCTTCCATCATCCACTTGCGCACCATTGACACATTTGCCGCCCAGTAGTACCCCGAGAGATTGGGCAGTGCCAGCCCTCCACTGTCCCTACTCCGCTCCAAAAAGACCCTCCTCACCCTTGGGGTGCCATGCGCCCACACGTAGCTCATGATGCTACTCGTCACCTTTTTGAAGAAGGCCCTAGGGAGGAAGATGGGCAAGCACTGAAATAAAAACAAGAACCTTGGGAGGACCGTCATTTTGATTGACTGCACCCTCCCCGCCAGCGACAACGGTACCATGTCCCACCTCTTAAATTCCTCCTCCATCTGTTCCACCAGCCTGGAAAAGTTCAACTTGTGGAGGGTCCCCCAATTCCTTGCCACCTGCACCCCTAAGTACCTAAAGCTCTTTCCTGCTCGCTTGAAGGGGAGTCTCCCAATACCCTCTCCCTGGTCCCCCGGGTGTATCACAAAAACCTCGCTTTTGCCCAAATTTAGTTTGTACCCCGAAAAGTCCCCAAACTCTGCTAATAGTTCCATTATCTCCGGCATTCCCCCTTACCACAGGAAATAGTTGAGGCCAATACATTGCATTTTTCAAGAAGCAGTTAGATATAGCACTTAGGACGAAGGGGATCAAAGGATATGGAGGGGAAATCGGGATTAGGCTATTCAGTTGGATGATAAGCTATGATCAGAATGAATGGCAGAGCAGGCGCAAAGGATCAAATGGCCTCCCCCTGCTCCTATTTTCTATGTTTCTACGTAATCCCTTCCCACACTAAGAGCACTCTCCTCAGTGTGAACTTGCTGATGGGTCCGCAGGCTGGATGAAGCTCGGAGTCCCTTCCCACACTGAGAACAGGTGAATGGCCTCTCGCCTGTGTGAACTCGCTGATGGATCCGTAGGTTGAATAAATCACGAAATCCCTTCCCACACCGAGAGCAGATGAATGGCTTATCCCCAGTGTGAATTCGCTGGTGTCTCTGAAGGGTGGATGAATCATTGAATCTCTTCCCACACTGAGAGCAGGTGAATGGTCTCTCCCCAGTGTGAATTTGCTGCTGTCTCTGCAGGTTGGATGAATTAATGAATCCCTTCCCACACTGAGAGCAGGTGAATAGCCTCTGCCCAGTGTGAATTTGCTGGTGTTTCCGCAGGGTGGATGAATCAATTAATCTCTTCCCACACTGAGAGCAGGTGAATGGCCTCTCCCCAGTGTGAATTCGCTGGTGTGTCTGCAGGTGAGATAACTGACTGAATCCCTTCCCACACCGAGAGCAGGTGAACGGCTTCTCCCCTGTGTGAAGTCGCTGGTGTACCTGCAGGCTTGATGACTGAGTGAATCCCTTACCACACTGAGAGCAGGTGAACGGCCTCTCCCCAGTGTGTCTGCGTCGATGAACCTCCAGCTGAGATGGGAATCTGTATCCCTTCCCACAGTCCCCACATTTCCACGGTTTCTCCATGTTTTGGGTCTCCTCATGTCTCTCCAGATTGTACAATCAGTGGAAGCCTTGGCTACACACAGAATATGTGCACGGTCTCTCCTCACTGTGAATGGTGTGATGTTTTTTCAGGCTGCAAAATAGTTGAAGCTCTTTTCACAGTCAGTTCACTGGAACACTCTCACTTGGGTGTGTGTTGTGTGGGTCTCGGTGCTTTTCCAGTCACACTCACGTTTAAAATCTTCTCAAGCCAACAGATTGAACAAACATTTCTCCTTCTCGCCGATGATATTCAGAGCCCGATGATATTCATATCAGAAGGGATCATGTGAGTTTATCATATTAAGGTGTGACGTTTGAGATTTCTGTCTATAATTCTCCTCTTCTAACACCCTTTAAAAACAATTTACAAAGACATCAGTTAGTGCAGGATAGAAACTCAGAACAGACAATTCTAGTTCCTATGGAACATTATTTCCTCTCTCGTTCTCCAAAAGCTGTAAATCTCCATCCCACACAATCTCCCTCCATTCTCACTCTGCAGTATTTAATATTCACCCTCACAATTCTCCTGAAGGTGCTGATTCATGTTGATTGACAGATCCAAGCTCAGCTCACTGCTTCCTGACCAGGGCACGGAGATTAGAATAGGAGCAAGAGTAGGCCATTCGGCCCACCGACTCTGCTCAACCATTCAATGCAATCCTTGGCTGATCTACCTCAGCACCATTTTCCCACACGGTCCCCATATCCCTCGATATCTTCAACATCTAGAAACCTATCAATATTTGTCTTGAACATACCTGATGACTGAGGCTCCACATTCCTCTGGGGTAGAGAATTCCAAAGCTTCACCACATCCTCGAGTGAAGAGATCCCTCCTCATCTCAGATTTCACTCTATATTCCTACTTGTAGGAAAAACTAGAACCAGAAGCCACCAGCTGAGGTAAAAGGGACGATCCTTTAAAACAGAGATGAGGACAAATTTTTTCAGCCAGAGGGTGGCGAATCTGTGGCACTTTTTGCAGCAGAAGGCGAATTCACTGAGTGTCTTTAAGGCAGGGACAGATAGATTCTTGATTAATAATTGGATTAGGGGTTATGGGGAGAAGGCAGGAGAATGGGGATGAGAAAATATCAGCCATGATTGAATGGCGGAGAAGACTCGATGGGCTAAATGGCCAAATTTTGCTCCTTTGTCTTATGATCTTAGAAGATGAGAAATAATAACACATTTCTTTTATTACAGAACATAAATAATATATCTAATCTGTGCCATAAAAGAACCAGAGACATATCTCGGTCCAATATTAATTTACTGTCCCCTGAAATGTTGGCCACCTCCTGGGAACCCACCCCTTTAATTGTGAACATTAGGAAAGATCATACTTTTTTAAAATAAAGTTAGAAGAAACAATTATTTTTTTCCAATAAAGGGGCAATTTAGTGTGGCCAATCCAGCTACCCTGCACATCTTTGGGTTGTGCAGGTGAGACCCACACAGACACGGGATGAATGTGCAAACTCCACACAATGACTCGGGGCCGGCATCGAAACCAGGTACTCAATGCCATAGGCAGCAGTGCTAGCCACCGTGCCACCCCTAGGGTTGTCAGTTTCTGACATGGGTCTTCGTGTGACTGAACAGAGCTGCACATGGTATCAGGCCTCCGTTGAGTGACTGGCATCCAGAGAGCAGGAATTGCTTCTGTTTCTTTACTTCTCTGAGCATAGATATCTGGGTCTGTGCAAGCCGGGGTAATGGGAGGTCAAGTACCCAGGACAAAGGGTAATGCAGTTTGCTGGCCAGGTTGTCTCCATTCTGAGCAATGTGGAACAAGCTTCTCCCAGTCATTGAAAATGTTGCCCCCAACAAGCATGGCGGCCGCACATGCGCTCTGCTGCTCATTGTCCCGAATAAAGATGATGTGGAGATGCCGGCGTTGGACTGGGGTGAGCACAGTAAGAAGTCTTACAACACCAGGTTAAAGTCCAACAGGTTTGTTTCAAACACGAGCTTTCGGAGCACGGCTCCTTCTTCAGGTGAATGGAAAGGCTTGTTCCAGAAATGTTTATATAGACACAGTCAGAGATGCCCCGGAATGCGAGCACCTGCAGGCAATCAAATCATCAAAGATGCAGAGAGAGAGGTAACTCCAGGTTAAAGAGGTGTGAATTGTCCCAAGCCAGTTCAGTCGGTAGGCCTCTGCAAGTCCAGGCTTGTTGGTGGGGGCCGAATGTAATGCGACATGAATCCCAGATCCCGGTTGAGTCCGCATTCATGCGTGCGGAACTTAGCTATAAGTTTTTGCTCAGCAATTTTGCGTTGTCGCGTCTCCTGAAGGCCTCCTTGTAGAATGCTGACCCGGAGATCAGAGGCTGAATGTCCTTGACTGCTGAAGTGTTCCCCAACTGGAAGGGAACAGTCCTGCCTGTTGATAGTCGCACGATGCCCGTTTATTCGTTGTCGCAGTGTCTGCATGGTCTCGCCAATGTACCACGCTTCGGGACATCCTTTCCTGCAGCGTATGAGGTAGACTACATTGGTCGAGTCGCACGAGTATGCGCCGCGTACCTGGTGGGTGGTGTTTCCACGTGTAATGGTGGTGTCCATGTCGATGATCTGGCATGTCTTGCAGAGATTACCCTGGCAGGGTTTTGTGGTGTTGTGGTTGCTGTTCTGAAGGCTGGGTAATTTGCTGCAAACAATGGTTTGTTTGAGGTTGCGCGGTTGTTTGAAGGCCAGTAGTGGGGGTGTGGGGATGACCTTGGCAAGATGTCCATCCTCGCTGATGATGTGTTGCCTGCAGGTGCTCGCATTCCGGGGCATCTCTGACTGTGTCTATATAAACATTTCTGGAACAAGCCTTTCCATTCACCTGAAGAAGGAGCCGTGCTCCGAAAGCTCGTGTTTGAAACAAACCTGTTGGACTTTAACCTGGTGTTGTAAGACTTCTTACCGAATAAAGATGGCGGTCGTTAGCCCGAACCGATCACCGGACCCTCGCGGCCCCGCTCCGTGAAACGGGGGAACCAGGATGTGTTTTTTCCGGGTATGGACTTGTACAACATGTTTAGAAAACTTTTACACCCACCAGCCAGATCTGTCCATCCTGCGTTCCACAATATTCCTCTTACCCTTTGTAGATCCGAGATAAAAGCTCTCTCCATCGCCATTACCCGCACTGCGCATGCTTCAGTCGAAGTCCCACCCACCCTCACTCACTCCGATTGGTTGGAGGACCAGCCGATTCCTCTCGGTCCTCCAGTCCCGCCCCCTCTTCCTATTGGTCCAGTGCTGCCGTCAATCACTCCCCGGGCATTGTGATGTAGGGCATGCGCAGTGAGGCTCATGTCCAGGGACAGACGCTTGTTTGTCTCATCTTCAGGCGGGAAGGAGGCGGATAAGCGGAGGCAGCGTTAGGGGCAGTGGGAGGGAGGGAGGGAGGGAGGGGAGGCTTCACACACCCAGTGGGGGCCTCAACACCCCCAATAACAAACTAGCCGCACCGCCTCAACACCCACCACAACGGCAGCTGCCGCTTTCTCCCGGTGCCAGGCCCCAGTGGACAAATGTGGCTTCAGGAAGGAAATGCAGCAATGGATTTGTTCAGGAGAAATTATCTTTAACTGAGTTTACTGATCCTGGAGCAGGAGGAGAGAATGGGGGGATTTCTATCCTGCACTCAGACAGATGGATTTTGAAAACTCCTTTTTTAAAAGGGGAGGATTCACAGAGGGGAAAGTCAAACGAAACATCACAAAGAGCAGATCCAATTCATCAGGACCTGGATGTTACCAGCCTTTGAGTTTAGGCATTGAGTTGTTACCACTGTTTAAAAAAAAAAGTTCTTCCTCACATTCCTTTGTATCTCTTCGCAAAATCTCAGATCCATGTCCCATAAACCTTTTGTGGGAACAGCTTTTCTTTATCTCATCTAATCTATCAGAAACTTGTACACCTCAACCAAATCTCCCCTCAATGTGCTTCCTCCGAAGAGAACGACCCTAGTTTCTCCAACCTAACATTGCAACTATAACCCCTCATTCCTGGAATCATTCTGGTAAATCACCTTTGCCCCCTCTCAAGTACACTCCCACCCTGCAGACTGTGTGGTTATCACTGGTTTGCACAGATCCAGATATTGTCTTCCTGTCCATGATTTCATCACACACCAACAGCTGCGCAGTGACATCACCCCCGTGCCCCAGGTACTTCCTCAACTGGGAGATTTTTCTCCGACTCCAGAGCTTCTGATATCTTTCCGGCTGCAGGCTCCAGCAAGAGAGTTTAAAATTGAAAACAGTGAAATTGTTCTAATGGGGAGTATTTTTGTCCATTCCTCTACAATTTAGAAGGTTTAGTGCTGTGCCCTGTTCTCTGTGAGATTTTTCATAACTCTAGGGCTGGTGTGACTCCTTTAGTGTGTATCTGAATCCATGTTCATCAATTGCACAGATTCACCTCTTCCCTCCCTGATCAGCTCTCTGTCATTGTCTCACTTCCACTCTCGAATAATGAGTGTAATTTAGCTGTGTTCAGTATTTTACTGTTACTTTTCCCAACTGTGTCTAAATGAGGTGTCCACCACTGTCCGACCCCTGACCATGTGCTGCCGGTCCAATTATTCTGTATCTTTCAGTCAGCAATTGTTTTCCCTGTGCCAGTATCCATTTCTATTCCACTTCTGAGTTTATATTGACCATCACATTTTGCATCACTTTTATTCCCTGTAATTAATTCTGTCCATCCTGAAACGTTAACTCTTTCTCCACATTTACTGCTTGGCCTGTGGGATATTTCCAGAATGTTCTCGTTTTATTGCAGGTTTCCAGCAGCTGCAGTATATTATTTTTATTGAAGTCAGGATGGTGTGTGACTTTGAGCAGTTGTATGTGATGCTGTTCACATACAGCTGCTACCCGGGTGTTTCTAGGTGTGGAGGTTGAGTGTTTGGGCATTAACATTCTGGTTGAGTTTTTGATATATGAAATCCCTCTCTTTTATCCCTGCCACTCCCTTCTCTCTCTGCTCCCAGTGTCCAGAGCTTGTGTTGGCCCAGACCAGTTGCAGGTTCCTTTTTCCTGAATCTTTATTGTCATAAGTAGGTTTACATTAACACTGCATTGAAGTTACTGTGAAAAGCCCCTCGTCACCACATTCCAGCGTCTGTTCGGGTACACAGAGGGAGAATTCAGAATGTCCAAAGTACCTAACAGCATGTATTTCAGGTCATTGGGGGAACCAGTAGGGTTTTTGTGACAATCCAGCAGTTTTCATGGTCAATTTTTCCCAGAGCCGGCCCCACAAATGACCAGATTCATTCAGCTCAATTTTACAACCTGCCTTTGTGTTTTTGTGGGTTCTCTCTCACTCACATTTTTCTGTTTTAAAACAATTTCACAGGTTATCAGAAGAAGAACTCTCCAGTCTTGAACCCCAAACCAAACATCACATCAGGATATGACAGAGTCGCCTAATATATCACTGTATTTTGGACATGGAAGGAAAGACTGTTCACAGTGAGCAGAAACTATTTCTGTGTTATGTGTGTGGAAGAGAAGTCAGACAACTATCTGACCTGTCGAAACATAAATACTGTCGCAACAGGAAGAATATACAGATATTTGGGGGCTGTGTGGAAGGATTCAGTTACCTGTCAGAGCTGGAAGTTCATCAGGGCAGTCACGTTGGACACGTCACCTGCTTTAAGTGTGGGAAGGGATTCACTACCTTATCCCATCTGCTGACACACCGGCGAGGTCACACCGGGACCGTTTAGCTGCTCCAAGTGTGGGAGGGGATTTGCTCACCCATCCAACCTGCTGACACACCAGTGGGTTCACACTGATGTGAGATGTTTTAAAGGCGCAGATTGTGGAAAGTGCTTTAAAAGTTCCCAGGAATTGATGTCCCATCGACATGTTCACACTGATGAGAGACCATTCAGGTGCTTGCCATGTGCAACTAGATTCAGGCAATCATCTGACCTTATTAAACACCAGCAAGTGCACACTGGGGAGAGGCTGTTCACTTGCTCCGAGTGTGAGAAGGGGTTTACTTGTTTATCCCACCTGCTGACACACCAACAAGTTCACACTGGAGAAAGATATTCACCTGCTCCAAGTGTGGGAAAGGATTTTCTCACACATTCAATCTAACAAGACACCAACAGGTTCACACTGACGAGAGATCTTTCCAATGGTCAGACTGTAGGAAGTTCTATAAAAGTTCCCAAGACCTGATGCACCATCCAAGTGTTCACACTGATGAGAGACCGTTCAGATGCTTGGACTGTGGGACTGGATTCAGGTGATCATCTGATCTCACAGCACATCAGCACAGTCACACTGGAGAGAAACTATCCATCTGCTCCGAGTCTGGGAAAGAACAAAGAACAATACAGCACAGGAACAGGCCCTTCGGCCCTCCAAGCCTGTGCCAATCACATGTCCTATCTAGACCAACCACCTGTATTCTTCTATACCCCATCTGTTCATGTGCCTATCCAGATGTCTTAAAGTCGCTAACGTATCTGCCTGAACCATCTCACTTGGCAGCGCATTCCAGGCCACCACCTCCCTTTGTGTAAAAAAACTTCTCCCGCACATCTCCACTGAATCCATCCCCCCTCACCTTGAACTTGTGCCCCCTTGTACTTTTCAATTCCGCCCTGGGAAAAAGTGTCCAACTGTTTATCCTATCCATATCCCTAATAATTTTATAAACTTTCATCAGGTCGCCCCTCAGCCTCTGTCTCTCCAAGGAGAACAATCCCAGTTTATTCAATCTCCCCTCATAGCTAGTACCCTCCATACCAGGCAACATCCTGGTAAACCTTTTCTGAACTCTCTCCAAAGCCTCCACGTCCTTCTGGTAGTGCAGTGACCAGAATTGGAACACAGTATTCCAAATGTGGCCTAACCAACATTCTATGTAACTGGAACATAATCTTTTGAGTTTTTATACTCAATACCCCATCCTATGAAGGCAAGCTTGCTGTCTGCTTTCTTCACCACCATTTCCATCTGTGCTGCCATTTTTAAGGATCTGTGGGCCTGCACACCCAGATCTCTCGGTGTCTCTGCTCCTGATGGTTCTGCAATTTATTTTACAGCTTCCACCTGAATTGGATCTACCAAAATGTATCACCTCAAATTTGTCTGGGTTAAATTCCACTTGCCATTTCTCCAGCCAATTTTGCTGCCTACGTCTGTCCTGTTGTATTCTATGACAATTTTCATCACTATCTGCAATCCTGCAATCTTCGTATCATCCGCAAACTTGCTAATCAGACCTGCTACATTTTCTTCCAAATCATTTATATATATATATTACAAACAGCAGAGGTCCCAGTACTGATCACTGTGGAACACCATGAGTTACAGATCTCCATTCACTACTTCATTCCATCTGCAGACACACCAGTACATCCACACTGTGCTGTGGGAATTGTGGCAAAGACCGCTCAAAGTCACACACCGTCCTGACTTCAATAAAAACAAACTGCAGCTCTGGAAATCTGAAATAAACTGAGAACATTCTGAAAATATTCCACAGTCCAAGCAGTAACTGTGGAGAAAGAGTTAACATTTCAGGATGTACAGATGAATTACAGGGAATAAAAGCGATGCAAAATGTGATGGTCAATAGAAGCTCAGAAGTGGAATAGAAATGGATATTAGCAAAGGGAAAACATTTGCTGACTGTGAAAGATACTGTGGGGATAAAGCTAGTAAATCAGCAGCACATGGTCAGGGGACAGACAGCGCTGGACACCTCAAAGCAAAGCCGCTAGTTTGTTATTGGAGGTGTTGAGGCCTCCACTGGGTGTGTGTGAAGCCTCCCCTCCCACCCACTGCCCCTAACGCCTCCTCCGCTTATCCGCCTCCTTCCCGCCTGAAGATGAGACAAACAAGCGTCTGGACATGAGCTTCACTGCGCATGCACCACATCACAATGTCGAGAGTGATTGACGGCAGCTCCGGACCAATAGGAAGAGGGGGCGGGACTGGAGGACCGACCGGGAGATGCTCGTCTTTCAACCAATCGGAGTGAGTGAAGGTGGGTGGGACTTCAACTGAAGCATGCGCAGTGCGGGTAATGGCGGTGGAGAGATGCTTTTATTTCGGATCCACAAAGGGTAAGAGGAATATTGTTGAACACGGGAGCGATGGATCTGGCTGGTGGGTGGAAAAGTTTTCTAAACATGTTGTCCAAGCCCATACCCGGAAAAATCACTTCCTAGTTCCCCCGTTTCACGGAGCGGGGCCTCGAGGGTCCGGTGATCGGTTCGGGATAACGGCCGCCATCTTTATTCGGGACAATGAGCAGCAGAGCGCATGTGCGGCCGCCATGTTTGTTGGGGGCAACATTTTCAATAACTGGGAGAAGCTTGTTCCATATTTCTCAGAATAGAGACAACCTGGCCAGCAAACTGCATTACCCGTTGTCCTGGGTACTTGACCTCCCATTACCCCGGTTTGCACAGACCCAGATATCTATGATCAGAGTAGCAACAGAGAAGTGAAGAAACAAGCAAATTCTGCTCTCTGGATCCCACCAACTCAATGGATATCTGACCCCATGTGCGGCTCTGTTGAGTCACACAGAGACGCATGTCAGAAACACAATCCTCAGGGCGGCACGGTGGTGCAGTGGCTAGCACTGCTGCCTATGGCGCTAAGGAATTGTGTTTGATGCCGGCCCCGAGTCACTGTGTGTGAATCTTCCCGTGTCTGTCTCAGACGGATTGGCCATGCAAAGTTGCCCCTCAACTGGAAAAAAATAATTTGGTACTCTAAGTTTATTTTAATAAAAGAAAATATTTTCCCACGGACAGAACAGACAAACGTTTCTTTTACCACATCCACAGGCCAATGATATTCAGGTCCTGATGAATGGAGTGACTCTGTTAAATCTTGAAGTGAAGTTTGATTGGAGTTTCCATCTGTAAATTCTCCCCTTGTAATATCCTGTAAAAGAAGCTTTCAAAGAAATCACTGGGGGCAGGCACGGTGGCTCAGTGGATAGCCGAGGACCCGGGTTTGATCCCGGCCCCGTGTCACTGTCTGTATGGAGTTTGCACATTCTCCCTGTGTCTGTGTGGGACTCACTCCCACAATCCAAAAAGATGTGCAGGGTAGGTGAATTGGCCACGCTAAAATTACGCCTCAATTGGGATAAAAACAATTAGGTAATCTAAAAACAAAAGTTAATTAAAAATAAACAAAAGCCAAAATATTAAAAACAAAATTTTACAAAATCCATTACCAAGTAAGTGCTGAGGAAATGGAGTTTGTAGCAGAGAAGCAAAGACAATAGGATAATTTTTTGCAATGTTTAAATGCAGTAAATGTTTGCTCATCCAGTCCAGAATGTCAGTACGGTGTGTGACTAGGAGAGGAATTGGTAGGTGAATGTGTTCTCATACACATGCTGCCCTTGTCCTTTATGGTGATGGAGGCTGAAGGTTTGAGAGATTTGTCAAATTTCTGGTCAAGTTGTGCATGTATAAAAATCCTTTCCTTCATTGCCTACCTCTCCCACCTCTCTCTCTCATTGACTCTTCTCGTCTCCCTCCTATCGGAGTCTGAGTCTTGTGAAGGCCCAGACCAGTTGGCAGATTCCCTTCTCTGAAGGACATTACTGAACCAGTTGAGTTTTTATGACAATCCCGCAGTTTACATGGTCACTTTTTCCTAGTGTCGGCCCCACAAATGACCTGATTCATTCAGCTCAATTTCACTCTCACACTCGCTCTTTTATGTTTTCAGTCAATTTCACAGGAGGTTGGACATTGGGGAAGTGAAACACAACATCATATCAGAATCATCACATCATGCCACTGTGCTACCCCTTCAGTCGGTATTGTGACCATTCAATGATTCACTGATAAAGAAGCGATGCTGGAGCCAGGGAACAACCTCAGGAACCAATGGCCAACCTGATACAAAGCGGCTCTTCATTGATCTGGGAGCTACGGCCCCCCTCGGTGTAAACGGGGAGAGGGGGGATCCACTCAGATTATTCCCGGGGTTTCCGGAGCCTCTCCGTTCACCCGCTGGACCCTCCGCCCCGCCATTCCCTCCCCCCCCATTACCCATCACCCGCACTGCACATGCTTCACTCACAGTCCAGCCATGCCCCTCATTCACTCCCATTGGTTGGAGGACCAGCGGCTCCCATCTGGTCCTCCAGACCCACCCCCTCTATTCCTATTGGGGCGGAGCCGCCGCCAATCACTCCCTGGGCATTGTGACCTTTCGGGCTGTGACCACGCATGCGCGGTTCAGGTTGTCGCTGATGGTGCGAGGAGCGGGAAAGAAACAATCGAGCGACTTTCAGGATTGGAGCCGGTGGGTGGCTGGGGAGCAATAGAAGCTGCGGAGTGAGCCGGGAGGCTTCATAAATACCCCTGTGGAGGCTTCAACTCCCGAGGAAAATGTTAACGGTCCCGTCTTAAACAGCACCGAACAGAGTGAGAGCTGAGCGTTGACAGGCCCGGGTTACCGGCCGCCATCTTTACAGAGGACAAGGTGCCACAGACGCATGCGCTGCGAGCCTGGATCGGATGCTAACTCTCCCGGATTTACTGACTGGAGTCTCCAGGATTTTATTTTAATCATTTGTGGGAGTCACTGGCTGGGCCAACTATTTATTGCCCATCCTTAATTTCCCTAGAACTGAGTGGCTTTCACAGCCACCTCAAGGGCATTTAAAATGTCAACCACATTGCTGTGGTTTGGAATCGTGTCGGCCAGACCAGGTAAGGGTGGCAGATTTTCTTTTCTATTCATTCACGGGATGTGGGTGTCGCTGGCTGGGCCAGCATTCACTGCCCAGCCCTTATTGCCCTTGAACTGAGTGCATCTCAGAGGGCATTTCAAGAGTCAACAAGCTGACTGTGGATCTGGAGTCACATATAGGCCAGACCAGGTAAGGATAGAAGATTTCCTTCACTGAAGGACAGGAGTGAACCAGATGGGTCTTTGCAACAAGCGACAATGGTTTCATGGTCATCAGTAAACTTTTAATGAATTCAAATGTTACTTTCTGTCTTGGTGAGATTCATGCCTCTGTGTCTGGGAAATCATTGGGACAGTAAAGAAGAATTTAAAAAAATTTTCTTTGAACATTTCTCTTCAGCGGAGATAAAATGATTGAAAATGGGATAAAGTTTGTTTGGCTGACAGTCAATCACTGTCCTGTAAGGTAATGAGTCCTTTTCCCATTTGGCCGAGGAAGGCAGTGTGTCACAAGGATGGATGTGTTGACCGATTAATGGTTGGAGGATGGGGGCAGGTCATGTGATCAAATCTCCAGGAATACATTTAATCAAAGTTGGTGAGGAGAGAATGTTGTGAATTTCTATCCTAAACTGACAGTGAGGTTTCTGTAAATTTACAGGATACTGGAAGTGGAGGTTTAACAGACAGGAACGCAAACCAAACGTCACATCGCGATCTGACAGAGTCACTCGATTCATTAGAAACTGAATATCAGCAGCATCTGGGTGTGGAAGGTAAAAGGTTGTCTGTTCTGTCTGTGAGGGAAGATTTCAGGTCTCAGTGTGACTGGAAAAGCCCCGAGATTCACAAACCCTGGTTAGACCAAACCTGGAGAACTGTGTTCAGTTCTGGGCAACAAACCTGAGGAAGGATAGAATGGCCTCGGAGGGAGTGTAGCACAGATTTACCTGAGTGATATCTGAACCCTCCGGGGTTAAATTGCAAAACTAAATTACACAAAAGAGCCAGAGACATGATGACACAGAGAATGGCATTCGGCCCATTGAGCCCATGCTAGCTCTCTGGAGCAATCCAGTCATTCTCCTGTTCTGTCCCTGTATCCTCGCAGGTTTATTTCTCTTTGATGTCCATCTAATTTCCTTCTGTAATCAAATGATTCATGTATCTATTTTCAAACTCCCTCACAGGCAGCAAGTTTCATGTCATTGTCGCTCACTGTGTTAAAAACATATATCTCATATCACCTCATATCTCCTGTACCTTTTACATACAAACTAGGATCAGGCCACTCGGCCCCTCAAGCCTGCTCAGCATTCAATAAGACTGCGGCTGATCTCTTTCTAACCTCAACTCCACATTCCTGCCTACCCCTGATGACCTTTCACCCCCTTCCTCATCAAGCATCTATCCAGCTCTGCGTTAAAAATATTCAAGGACTCTGCTTCCACTGCCTTTTAAGGACGGGAGTTCCAAAGTCTTACAACCCTCAAAAGAATAACAAATCCTCATCTCCATCTGAAATGGGCGACTCCTTATTTTACAACAGAGTCTTCCAGAGTCTCCCACAAGAGGAAACATCCTCTCCACATCCACCCTGTCAAGACCCCTCAGGATCTTATATCGTTCAATCCAGGTTTTACCCAAAACTTTAAATCTGTGTCCCGGCTGCTTGTACGATCAGTGAATGGAAACAGAGTTTCTTTGTCCACCTGATGGAAATCTGGCATAATCTTGTGTCCCTGAATCAAATCTCCCCTCAACCTCCTTTGCTGGAACCATTCTGGTAAATCTCCTCTGCACCTTCTCCAAGAACCTTCACATTCTTCCTTTTTTTTTTAAATTTAGAGTACCCAATTCATTTTTTTTCAATTAAGGGGCACTTTAGCGTGGCCAATCTACCTAACCTGCACATCATCAGCTGAGTTTTTCCAGCTTCCTTTGGTCTTGTTAACCTTCCTCACCTGTCCTAACCTTTCTGCCGGATAATTTATTGAAACCAGGGACTATCCCTGTTCTAATCATAGATTATCATTGAATTTACAGTGCAGAAGGAGGCCATTTGGCCCATCGAGCCTGCACCGGCTCTTGGAAAGAGCACCCCACCCAAGGTCAACACCTCCACCCTATCCCCATAACCCAGTAACCCCACCCAACACTAAGGGGCAATTTTGGACATGGACACTAAGGGCAATTTAGCATGGCCAATCCACCTAACCAGCACATCTTTGGACTGTGGGAGGAAACCGGAGAAGCCGGAGGAAACCCACGCACACACGGGGAGGACGTGCAGACTCAGCACAGACAGTGACCCAAGCCGGAATCGAACCTGGGACCCTGGAGCTGGGAAGCCATTGTGCTATCCACAATGCTACCGTGCGCATCTTTGGGTTGTGGGTGCGAAACCCACGCAAACACGGGGAGAATGTGCAAACTCCACACGGGCGGTGGCCCAGAGCTGGGATCAAACCTGGGACCTCGGTGCTGTGAGGCAGCAGGGCTAACGTTCTGCCTTCTTCATATTCTTCCTGAAGCGTGGTGACCAGAGCTTCATAGAATTCCTTCAGTGCAGAATCATAGAATTTACAGTGCAGAAGGAGGCCATTCAGCCCATCAGGTCTGCACTGGCCTTTGGAAAGAACACCCTACTTAAGCTCACCCCTCCACCTGTCTATGGAACCCAGTGATCCCAACTAACCTTTGGACACTAAGGGGCAATTTAGCATGGCCAATCCACCCAACCTGCACATCTTGGGACTGTGGGAGGAAACCGGAGGAAACCCGCGCAGACACGGGGAGAAATTGCAAACTCCAGACATTGTCACCCGAGACTCGAATTGAACCCGGGACCCTGGAGCTGTGAGGCAGCAGTGCTAACCACTATGCCGCCATAGTTTCAGCATCAATATTTCAATTTATGAAGCTCAAGGTCGAATATGCCTCGTCTTAATATCTCATACAAAATCCCTCTTCACCTCTTTCTCTCTCCTCCCAAAGAGGTCAATTAGGTTTTAGAACAATCCAACAAGGGGCAGCAGGGTAGCATGGTGGTTAGCATAAATGTTTCACAGCTCCAGGGTCCCAGGTTCGATTCCCGGCTTGGGTCACTGTCTGTGCGGAGTCTGCACGTCCTCCCCCTGTGTGCGTGGGTTTCCTCCGGGTGCTCCGGTTTCCTCCCACAGTCCAAAGATGTGCGGGTTAGGTGGATTGGCCATGCTAAATTGCCCGTAGTGTCCTAATAAAAGTAAGGTTAAGGGGGGGGGGGTTGTTGGGTTATGGGTATAGGGTGGATACGTGGGTTTGAGTAGGGTGATCATGTAGGGTGCTCGGCACAACATTGAGGGCCGAAGGGCCTGTTCAGTACTGTACTGTTCTATGTTCATAGTTTTCATGGTCACTTTTTCCCAGAGCCGCCCCAAGAAATGACCAGAATCATTAAGTAAATTCACAACCTGCCTTTGTGTTTTTGTGGGTTCTCTCTCACTCCCTATTTTCTGTTTTCAATCAGTTTCACAGGGTGTTTGAAGGGGGGGATTCAAAGTCCGGAAACTCAAACAAAACATCACATCAGGATCTGACAGAGTCCTCAATTTCTCATATCCTGAATATCATCGTTCTTTGAACATGGAAGGAAAAAGCAGTGGGGAGGAACCGTACTTGATTTGTGTGTGTGGACGAGGATTTTCTCTATCATCAGGCCTCACAGGCCACAAATGCAGTCACACTGAGGAGAAACCGCGGAAATGTGGGGACTGTGGCAAAGGATTCCCTTCCCCATCCAAGCTGGAAATTCATCGACGTAGTCACACTGGGGAGAGACCATTCACCTGCTCCAAGTGTGGGAAGGGATTCACTGACTCATCCGCCCTGCAAAATCACCAACGCAGTCACACTGGGGAGAGACCGTTCATCTGCTCGGAGTGTGGGAAGAGATTTACTGTTTCATCTGACCTGCTGAGTCACCAGCAAGTTCACACTGATGAGAGACCGTTTAAATGTCCAGACTGCGGGAAGTGCTATAAAAGTTCTGGGAATCTGACACGCCATCAACGTGTTCACACTGACGAAAGACCGTATTGTTGCTCCCACTGTGGGACTGGGTTCACACAATCAATTCAGCTCACTATACATCAGCGAACCCACACTGGGGAGAGGCCATTCACCTGCTCCGAATGTGGGAAGGGATTCACCGCTTCATCCGCCCTGCAAAATCACCAGCGAATTCACACTGGGGAGAGACCATTCACCTGCTCCAAGTGTGGGAAGAGATTCACCCAATCATCCACTCTGTCCACACACCAGCGAATTCACACTGGGGAGAGACCGTTCACCTGCTCAGAGTGTGGGAAGGAATTCACTCGTTCATCCCACCTGCTGAGACACCAGCGAATTCACACTGGGGAGAGGCCATTCACCTGCTCAGATTGTGGGAAGGGATTCACCGCTTCATCCTTCCTACTGAGACACCAACGAGGCCACAAGTAATTACAGTGATTGGGTTTTGCTGTTCTTCACATTCAGGACTGAACCATGTTCATTTGGGTCTCTTTCTGCTGATAACAATTCCAGCCCATTTACAGGGGCTAATATTCTGGCTAAAAGTCAAATAAATCAGATTTGTGTGAAATACGCAGTGTGTTGAAACTTTCTAATATCTCTGACACAAGTTAGTTCCTTTTGAAGTACTCTCTCTCTCTCCCCTGTCTCTTCAATCCTCACCTCCAACAAGAAGTGTGAGGAGCTTGTGGAGCTTCTTTGTGACTGAGATTGAGTCAATCCGATCAGCTGCCTCTGCTGCTTCCCTCCCTACCACGAGCCCACCGGACCAAACTGTCTCTAAATTTCACCCTTTCCGGAGCCCTGAACCCACATCTTTCTCTAGTTTCTCTCCCATCTCCCCTCATGCCCTCTCAGAGCTCATCTTGTCCATGAGACCCAGCTCCTGCTCCATCAACCCTATACCCACTGAGCTACTGATCAGCCAACTACCCTGTGTCCACGGATATTGTCAACATTTCTCTCTCTTCAGGTACTGTCCCTCTGTCCTTCAAATCTGCCATCATCACCCCCTCCTCAATAAATCAAACCCTTGACCCTGCCATCCTTACAAAGTATTGCCCCATCTTCAGCTTCCATCTCCTCTTTTGGGGACGCACGACTGATAAATCATGTGCTTTGTGTTTTTATTTTGTGAGTTTGTATGACCTGCACATTTATATACATGTGCAGGATTAAGCCAGCACCTGCCTTAGCATGGTGCTGGGTGTGAAAAACCAATTAAAAGAGCATAAATTAAATGATGGATAAATCAAAGGAGGGGAGTGCCCCTAAAACAACAGGTGGAGCACAACTCAAAAATAAACAAAAACAGGAACAGAAACTTAGCTAAAACCCGTCAAATTAAAATGTGAAAATCGGGGTAGATAAGGCAATCCAACCCCTGCGGTGCCCACCGAGCACGGAAACTTCCAGTGTGCCCGTGGACACCGCATGCTCCCTCTCCAGGGACAGCCGGCCGCGAACGAGGCCGCGGAAGAGGAGCAGACAGTCGGGCCGGACGACCCCTCACTCGCCCGCTGCCTGGACCGATAAATGGTTAGTTTGGCCAAGAGCAGGTTCACAAGGACGTCCTCCGCCTTCCCCGCCCCCCGCCGCACCGGATGTCCATAGATCAGGAGCGTGGGGCTGAAGTGCAAAGATGTGCGGGTTAGGTGCATTGGCCATGCTAAATTGCCCGTAGTGTCCTAAAAAGTAAGGTTAAGGGGGGGGTTGTTGGGTTATGGGTATAGGGTGGATACGTGGGTTTGAGTAGGATGATCATTGCTCAGCACAACATCGAGGGCCGAAGGGCCTGTTCTGTGCTGTACTGTGCTGTACTGTTCTAAAACCTCAACAACAACTTTGTCAAGAAATCAAAGGGGGAGTGCAGCCTGGGACAGACAACATAAACGTGCTCCACGGTCTCCACCAGGCCGCAAAAGGAGCAGGTCTCTGGCAGAGCCGCGAAGTTTTGAATTTGACGGTTGCACGGCACTGCCATGTGCAACACCCTCCACCCCAGGTCCCCGGGTTTAACCTCCCTCTCCCCATCAAACTCTCTGAACTTGTTGTCACCTCCCAAATCCTTGCCCATCTTTCCCAGCACTCCCATGTTTGAATCCTTTTAATCAGGTCTCTGCCCTGTCACAGTGGTGAAATAAAAGAGACAAACAGCAGTTAGCACTGTGAAGCAACAGTGCTAATGTCGGCAATAGCACCAGACAGACCCATCGGATGAGACTGAGAGAGAGAAAATCCTACAGAATCATAGAATTTACAGTGCAGGAGGAGGCCATTGGCCCTTGGAAAGTGCACCCTACTTAAGACCATGCCTACACCCTATCCCTGTAACCCAGTAACTCCACGTGGTAGCACAGTGGTTAGCACTGTTGCTTCACAGCTCCAGGGTCCCAGGTTCGATTGCCAGCTTGGGTCACTGTCTGTGTGGAGTTTGCACATTCTCCCTTTGTCTGCGTGGGTTTCCACCGGGGGCTCCAGTTTCCTCCCACCGTCCCGAAAGACATGCTGTTAGGGAATTTGGACATTCTGAGTTCTCCCTCTGTATCCGAACAGGTGCCGGAATGTGGCGACTAGGGGCTTTTCACAGTAACTTCATTGCAGTGTTAATGTGAGCCTACTTGTGACAATAAAGATTATTATATTGTAAAGGGGCAATTCAGAGTGGTCAATCCACCTAACCTGCACATCTTTGGATGGTTGGAGAAAACTGGAGCACTCAGAGGAAACCCACACAGACGCGCGGAGAATGTGGAAACTCAACAGTCACCGAAGGCTTAAATTTAACCCAGGTGGCTGGCGTTGTGAGGCAGTAGTGCTAACCCCTGTGCCACATCTGGCGAGAGAAACAAAGTTTTTTTTTTTAAATTTAGAGTACCCAATTATTATTTTTCCAATTAAGGGGCAATTTAGCGTGGCCAATTCACCTAACCTGCACATCTTTGGGTTGTGGGGGTGAAACCCACGCAGACACGGGGAGAATGTGCAAACTCCACACGGACAGTGACCCAGGGCCGGGATTCGAACCCGGGTCCTCAGCGCCGTAGGCAGCAATGCTAACCACTGTGCCACGTGCCGCCGAGAGAAACAAAGTTAACGTTTGAAGAAGCTTCAGTCTGTGTGAATCTGTAGGGAGAAAAAGGAGCAAACGTTTCGAGTCCGATGACTGTCGAAGCGAACAGACAGAGAAAGTGGGAAATAATCGTGCTGTCGAGTGAGAATGAAAGATGAGTCATAGCAACGGGAAACCGGGTGCTAATGGCCACAGAAACCATGGGGAAAGAGGGCTAATGGCAGTCCCCAGAGAGAACAAAAGATGTGATAGGCCGAACAGCAGAGAACCCTCCCCCCCCCCCCCCATCTTATCCACCTTTCCTTACCCTTTCTTTTCTTTGCTTTCCCCTTCCCCTCCTCTCACATCTGTAGTTCACTCCCTGATGTTACTTTCTCTGCTGTTTGTTGCTGTCTCGTGGCCAGGAGGTGCCTGGCGTGCACATGATTCACCGACTTAACGTAAAGACCCTTTAGTAGCGTCATCGCTTCTTTGTAGGTGAGGGCATCCCGGATGATGGGAAAAATTTCAGGGCTCACCCGTGAGTAGAGGATTTGGAGCTTCTGTGGGTCCGAGAGGTGTTCAGTGGCTGCTCTGAGGTAGCCTTCGAAACAGGAAAGCCAGTGGCCGAAGGTGGACGTGGCATTGGCTGCGTGAGGGCTCATCTCCGGCCGATCAGGCTTGATTAAGATGTTCATCTTTTGAAATCTTGTGCAATAAATTGATCTACCGTCAATTACCACAAGACGAGAATGGTGAAACAATCGAGGCTTTATTGCACAAGATGTTGTGCCTCCTGCAGCTGGAACCAGAATGGGAGCAGCGCAGGAGAGCATCCACTTATATACAGAGCCTGCTGGGAGGAGCCAGCAGGCAGGGATTTACTGTGGTACCTGTAATACGTGGGCAGTACCGTAATACATGCAATGTGGTACTAGTGGAGTTTACCACACACAGGTTACTGAATGTAATTATGATGACCTCTAAGGGCCGAGAAGCTAAAACAAGAAATTACCGATCCCGAGTTTGCACCGAGCGGGAAGGTTTTCCTGCAGAGCCTTTATCCAGTTAACCACCACCATCCTCAGAGGGGGCAGTGTGCAGCAGGGAGCATGCGCGGTGAGCCCTGTCCGCTCAGCAGGACTGACAGTGATGGATTCTGGAAACTGCTTTTACAGTGGGTTACAAGGGGAGGATTTAAACACAGCAAAGTGAAATCAAACAAGGCATTGAGACCTGAGAGAGTCACTTGATTAATCTGAACCTGGATATTATTGGTCTTTGAGTGTAAGCATTGAGTTCCAGGTCGGTACCACTCTCCATGGGGATTCACTACACCAGCAAACCACAGATACAGGCTCGTGTTCTGGGGACAAGGGTTCAAATCCCATCATGGCAATTGGTGGAGGGTAAATTCAATTCTGAATCTGGAATTCAACGTTCATCTCAGTATTGGTGACGGTGAAATTATTGTGAGTTTGTGGGAAGGGGAGAGTGTGTGGGACAGGGATTGGCAGCTTTGGGGAACTAGAGAGCAATAATTATGCCCCGGGAACGAGAGTTATCTGTTCTAAGTTTCTGGCCTGGACCTATCTGTGCAAATTGGTTTTATAGGGTCACAAGGAGCGGATTGACAGACAGGAAAGTCAAATCAGACATCACGTCATCTGACAGTTACTGGGGATCAGAAGAGAATTTTCAGTCAGAAAATTAACTGTTCCTCCTCCGAACTTTAATTTGAATGTGGAAGGAGAAATATTTGTCTGTTCTGTCTGTGGGAAAGGATTTCAAACACCGGTGTGCCTGGGAAAGCACCAAGACACACATACACCCCCCCCCCCCCCCCCACTCCGAGGGCAGCACGGCAGCAAAGTTGCTTCAGAGCTCCAGGATCCCAGCTTCGATTCCCGGCTTGGGTCACTGTGTGGCGTATGCACATTCTCCTCGTGTGTGCGTGGGTTTCCTCCGGGTGCTCTCGTTTCCTCCCACAGTCCAAAGATGTACAGGTTAGGTGGATTGGCCATTCCTCATTGTCCTGTGTCCAAAAAGGTTAAGTGGGGTTACGGGGATAAAGGGGATGGGGTGGAGACGTGGGGCTTAAGTGGGGTGCTGTTTCCAAGAGTCAGTGCAGACTCGCTGGGCTAAATGTCCTTCTTCTGCACTGTAAATTCTATGAGGGTGTTCCAGTGAACTGACTGTGGAAAGAGCTTTAACCAGTTGCACAGCCTGAAAATCAATCACACCATTCACAGCAAGGAGAATCTGTATACGTGTTCTGTGTGTGGACGACGTTTCAACTCTTTGTCTAACCTGGAGAGGCACAAGGACACCGGCACCATGGACAAACCGTGGAAGTGTGGGGACTGTGGGAAGGGATTCATATCTCCATCTGTGCTGCAAATTCATTGGCGCAGTCACACCGGGGAAAGACTATTCACCTGCTCCAAGTGTGGGAAGAGGTTCACTTGACTAACACAACTCACTACACACCAACTTACTCACTCTGACACCAGACCTTTTAAATGTTCCGACTGTGAGAAGAGCTTCAAAGGCAAAATGGATCTGCTGATTCACCAGCGCAGTCACACTGGAGAGAGGCCGTTCACCTGCTCCGTGTGTGGGAAGGGATTTATTCAGCATTCCTTCCGGCTGAAACACCAGCATATTCACACCAGGGAGGGAGCGTTCATCTGTTCCCTCTGTGGGAAGGGATTCATTCGGTCATCTACCCTGCTGACACACCAGCGAGTTCACAAGTCCCTCCAGGACTCTGCTGTTATTGACGTTAATCACATCCAGGATTGAACCAAAATCACATCCAGGACAGAACCATGTTGATTCTGACAGCTGGAGTTTGTTTGAGTTGATGTTAATAAAACCCTGAAACAGATTAGAATAGATTGGTGCTTGATAGCCGGCACAGACACAATGGGACAAAGGGCCTTGTTTTGTGTTGTAAAACTCTGGAACTCGAACCCATCTCACTTCACACCAACATGTTCACTCTGACACAAGACATTTTATGTGTTCTGACTGTGAGAAGAGCTTCAGAAGCAAAATGAACCAGCTGACTCACCAACGGTGCTCACACTGGAGACCGTTCACTGCTCCGAGAATGGGAAGGGATTGTTTTCCGGTTGCGCCCCCCCCCACCCACATCCACCACCACCACGCCCTCCTCCCCAACCCGAGACTGGAAATTACCGCCCAAGGTAAAGGACCTTGAAAGGGGCGGCACAGTAATTAGCACTGTTGCTTCACAGCACTAGGGCCCCAGATTCGATTCCGGTTTGGGTCACTGTATGTGCAGAGTCTGCACGTTCTCCCCATGTCTGCGTGGGTTTCCTCCGGGTGCTCCGCTTTCCCCCCCACAAATCCCGAAAGACGTGCTGTTAGTTAATTTGGACATTCTGTCATGTGAGAGTACCTTTAAGAATTGGGTGCTTATCAATTAGCTGCAGTGATATCAGAGTGTGGGTGGAGCTGGGCTGTCTGTCTTCACTGCAGCTATTTGATAAACACCCAGTTCTTAAAGGTACTCTCACATGACAATTCTGAATTCTCCCTCTGTGTTCCTGAACCGGCTCCGGAATGTGCTGATTGGGGGCTTTTCACTGTAACTTCATTGCAGTGTTAATGTAAGACTTCTTGTGACAATAAGGATTAGGATTATTTAAAAAAATGTTCCAGCAAATCTCCATCCCGCCCACGATGGTTCCCACGGCTGGAAATATGACCCCAACAAACGGGATGAAGCCAAATCTTTAAAAGTCAAAGTCTTTATTTCAAATCATGCCGTGCTGTCAGGGGAAAGGGTTAACTTCTCTGCTTGTTTACAAAAGGGAAGAGGAAACATTCACAAAGATTCCCACGGCTTGTGAGTTCCGAAACATAACTTCAAGGCTGAAGTTTATCTTCAGAGATTGAAACATTTTGATGCCTTTTCCAATTGTCCCAGTAAATTGTGATTCACACGTTTACTTTCACTCAATAATTTGAACATTTCACTTTCTCAGCACTGACACTTCAGATCAAATCCCAATTGTTCTCTTCTCTTGTAGCTGGTGTGTGGAGAAGATCATGTTCACTGTAGATCTGTCAGCACAGAAACCGCACTGTGATTCTGGATAAACTCAGTCTGCAAGTAGATGAATCTTTTAAACATCACTCAAGTGAAGGTCTTCCCCTGACTCTAAGGAGTGAGATGTCCCTGTAGTTGATGCTGTCTCCTCTGTCACTGCTGTTTTTATTGCATCACACATGTTCCATGGACCAGTCTCACAGCCCAAAAGGGGAGGGCAGGAAGGTGTGACAGTCGATGGGACTTTCTGTGTGTGAGCAGTTCAGCTGGAATTCCATCCTTGCCGGGCACCTTTCTGCTTGCTCAACAATCAATTACCTTTTCCAGCTCAAATGATGAGAGTTCCTTGTCCAACTCAACCATGACAGGAAGCTGCAGGAGAGTCAGAGACTGGGAGATGCCCTTCTCACAGGGGTACAGCTCACTGTTGTGTTCAACCAGCTCCTCCTCACTCTCTCACCATGACTGACACTGAGCATGCTCAGAGCACACACCCACACTGCACCTGTGCACTGGCCTCATACACTCACTGATAGGGAACTTCCTGCAGAGCAAGGGATTCTGGGTAACACAGCCGCCATAGGGCATTTAGTAAACAGGAAGATTCTATTTCCCAGTTAGCAAAACAGATGATCCACAGTTAGGCAAGATGCTGAGCATGAAGCACAATGAGAGGTTTGGATACTTTATTTAATACAGAAGCACATTATTCTGATAAGATATCACTTAGACATGGGCAGCAAGCAGGCTGATCTACAGTATGTACAGTATTTACAACACCTGGGACAGGGTAAATTATCTCGTCAAACCAGTGATAGGTTTGTTTACTGTTTATAATTGTGACTGGGTCACACTCACGATTCATGCAAAATACAACTCCCCAGGTTTTTTGACCCACACCCTCCAGACCTGTTTTCACTCCAAGGATCTTGACATCTGCCTTGGTCTTTATCCAGCCATGTATGTTCAGCTCACACTGCCCAACAACCAGCCTCTCCTGCACTGCACTGCACTAAATTCTGAACAGGCAATTCTAGTTTCTCTGGAACATTTTTTCCTCTCTTGTTCTCCCAAAGCTGTAAATCCCCGTCCCATACACTCTCCCTCCTCCTTGGGCTGAAATCCAAACCCATCTCACCATTTCTTTCCTCCACTCCCAGTTTTCTCCCTCCCTCTCCTCTGCCTGGGTTCAGTTCTCCTGCTCCTGTCTGCAGACTGACAATAAAACCAATGGGTCTTATTGGGGGTTTGGGGTCTCCAGCGGGTGTTTGTGAATCCTCCCCGCCCACCTGCCAGGGTTTCCTTCCTTGCCAGAGATCAGAGTCCTCATTGATTTGAGTGCAAAGTGTAAGCTCTTATTTATTATCCCCCCCCCATCCCCATCCTCATCCTGTGATGTGAACCACCCTCCAGTGTGTGAAGCAGGATGGTGCCCGTTAACCTGGGCCTGTTCCCGGGAGGGAGGGAGAAGCTCCGCAGCTGCAAACCAGGGAGCTGACAATGATGGTGAAGGGTTTGCTCCAGCTCACAATGCCCGGGGACTGATTGACAGCGGGTTCGGACCAATAGGAAGAGAGGGCGGGGCTGGAGGACCGAATGAAGCCGGCTGGTCCTCCAGCCAATCAGAGTGAATGGGAGGCGGAGCAAAGCCGGGGCTCTCGCTCCTTCCGCATGCGACCTGCCCCCCGGGCCTGTCTGAGGGAAAAGCAGAGCAGCTTTCGCCGGTTGAACTGTCGTATCCGATCTTCATATTCGGAGCTTGGGGCCCACACGGAGTGTCTATGAAGCCTCCCGACCCATCCGCCGGCTCCATTCCTCCCTCATGACTCACCCGAGCGAATTAGACCGGCTCACGACTTCCACCCAACCGCCTCAATCCCGAGTTGTCATTGGTACTGCGCATGCTCAGGCTCACGTGGGAGACGGGGCCTAGCCCCGCCCCTCATTCACTCCGATTGCTTGGAGGACCCGCTGCAAGTACTCGGTCCTCCAATCCACCCCTCCTCCTATTGGTCCCGAGCTGCCGTCAACCATTCCCTTGGCTGTGTGAGCTGGAACATGCGCAGTGCGGATGCTGGGCTCGGCCGGGAGGTTTCACTGAAAGCCGGTGGAGGCTGCAAATCCCAATGAGAAGATTCCGGGCCCGGGTTTTGTATCGAGCTGCGGCCTGCTCCCGGTGACAGGCCTGAGTTAACGGCCGCCGTCTTTATAAAGGCTGCCAACCCGCAGGGGGCAAAACATCAGAGATAGAGTTTATTGTGACACCAATTGGATATTGTAAAACAGGAATTCAGGGTGACAGTCAACAACAACAACTACTATTTATATAACACCTTTAACATTATAAATCATCCCAGTCAACTTCACAGGAACATTATAAAACAAAGTGAGACACCCAGACACAAAAGGAGATATTAGGGCAGGTGACCAAAAACTTGGTCAAAGATGTGAGTTTTAAAGAGTCTGAAAGGAGGTAAGTGAGGTGGAGACGGGGAGGTTTAGGGAGGGAATTCAGTGCTTGGGCCGAGGGAACTTAAAACCATGGCGGAGTAATTAGAATCGGGGGTGTGCAAGAGTCCAAGATCAGATCTGTGCAGATATCTCAGGGGGTTGTGGAGCTGGAGGAGATGACAGACACAGGGAGAGACAAGGCCATGGAGGGGTTTGAAAACAAGGGTGGGAATTGACTGGGAGCGAATGCAAATCTCGGAGCACAGGGATCATTGGGGAAAGGAACTTGCTGTGAATTAAGACATGGGTAGCAGACGTTTGGATGGCTTTAAGTTTACAGAAGTAGAATGTGGGAGAGCAGCCAGGTGTGTAATGGAATAGTGAAATTGGGAGGTGACGATGGCAAATTGCCTTAGTATCTAAAAAGGTTAGGTGAGGTGACGGGGATAGGTGGATGTGTGGGCTTAGCTGGGATGCTAAGTCTCAGACTGTTGCCAGGGAGAGGGATGGAGTCGGTATATGAGGAATGAAGGTTGGAGTAGGGACCGAACAGTGGATTCAGTCTTCTCCATATTTGATTGAAGTTATTTAGTCAGCAGGAAGAGAACCAGAATGGACCCTGAGTCTGATATCCGGTATAACTTAGTTCGAGAGGAAGAACAAAGGAAACCCTGGAAGATTTGGAGAAACGACCTTTGCGATTGCTCATCAAATGTCCACACAGTCAGTTCTGGACACAAGGTTAACATCTGTTATTCTGTCTGCTCAGTCAGGGTGATTCAGATTAATGTCTGTCACAAGTCATGGATGAAGTGACTTATAAAGCATATTCTTAACTCTAATTATTTAAATTTGGTAACAGGATACAGAAATAATGATCTAATACTTTGTTTGGATTTCAGCCCCAGAGGGAGGAGGGAGAGTGTGTGGGACGGGGATTTACAGCTTTGGGGACAGAGGAGAGAAAAAAGTGTTCCCCAGAAACTGGAATTAACTGTTCTGAATTTCTAACCTGGACTGATAGTGGTGGCCTTTGTAAACTCCTTTTACATTGCATGAGACAGGATTTTCAGACAGGAAACACAAACCAAATATCACATGACTACAGCCTTATCCGGGACCTAGGATTCATGTTGCATTACATTCACCCTCCCACTATCTGTCCTGCTCTCACGAAATCCGACCAACTGTCGTGGCTTGAGACAATTCACACCCCTCTTTAACCTGTGATTATCCCTCTCTCCAGTCGCACCGTATGGACCTGTAAAGACTTAATTGCCTGCAAAGACTCACATTCAAATTACCATCTCGCATCATTGAATTTTTCTATATATGTTTGTGGAACCCACCTCTTTATTTACCTGTGGAAGGAGCTGCACTCCAAAAGCTAGTGATTCTAAATAAACCTGTTGGGACTTTAACCTGGTGTTGTAAGACTTCTTACCATGTTCACCCCAGTCCAATGCTGGCATTGCCACATCATGTATGGGAAGCATTTAGGGCAGCACGTGGCAGTGGTCAACATTGCAGCCTACGGCGCTGAGGACCTGGGTTCGAATCCCAGCCCTGGGTCACTGTCCATGTGGAGTTTGCACATTCTCCCCGTGTCTGTGTGGGTTTCACCCCCACAACCCAAAGATGTGTGAGTTAGGTGGATTGGCCACGCTAAATTCCCCCCCCCCCCCAATTTCATTTAAATAAATGCATTTAATGCTTCTGCCAGTTTCGAACGAGGCACCTTTCGCACGTTAGGCGAATGTAAAAACTGCTATACTGCAGAAACAGTTGGCAGTGCAGTACCAATGGATCTGTGCAACATTCAACTGCACAGTCTTGCTGCAGCTTTCAATGGTTCGGCTGGGAGGTCACGTCACTGATTACATGAAGACAGCTGTTCCTTTAAAACCGATTTCTCAACTTGTAAGACCATAAGATATCGGACTTATATTGAACTTTAGCGTTTGTTCAGCAAATATCTAACGGAACAATGTTTTCTGTTCAATCATTAATGCATCATGCTCATCTTCCACCAATTCTACTCAATATGTTTTGTTATTCAATGTTGAACGTCAGTTTATTTATTTGTTATAAATGACTTCATTTTGAATTGAATAGCTCTCGAGTCTTCACTCTGAATAACTCTGAAATATACACCATTGAATTGCAAACATGACTGACCAAGAAAAGAAAGCGTTTCACTGGGTAACAGAAATCCCATGAATCTTTGTTCAGTTTGACCACAGTCAGCTTTTAAACAAAGTGAAATATCGTTAAATGGAAGTGAATTGTGAATTATGTGTGCTTATATTTGACCCCTCTGTGTTTTGCTGTGAAATATTCTGCAGCCTAAATACCGTTTATTATAAGAAAGGAGGGGTGACAGCAAATCCGCACTGAGCCTGGATTTCCTCATCTCCCTGAGTGGCCTTTCCTGGTTCTCTATCATGAAGACTGAATTTTTCAAAAAGGTTGTTCAGTTAAATCTCTGCTATTTCCTCCATTTCAGTTCTGTCTATATGAGCATACATTACCATTCGATATGTTTTGGATGGTGATTAAAATATTAATTTGCGTCTACAAAGCCATTAAATTCTTTTGTAAACTGAGCAAACTGCCAAGATCCGCACTTTGTTTTTCCATGTATGGAACGATCTGTCTGGACTGTACGCAGAACAATACTTTTCACTGTACCTCACTACACGTGACAATAAATCAAATCCAATTAAAGAGAGTTTCTTACTCGTCTTCAGATTGAGCAATGAGCCGCCTTAAAAATTATTCATTCATGGGAGGTGGGGGTCACTGGCTGGACCAACATTTACTGCTCATTCCAATTGCCCTTGAACTGTGTGTCTTGTGAGGCTATTTCAGAGGGCACAACATCAACCACAACATTGCTGTGGATCTGGAGTCACGTGTAGGCCAGGCCACGTAAGGAGAGATTTCCTGAAGGACATTAGTGAACCAGATGGGTTTTTACAACAATACACAATGTCATTAGACTTTTAAGTTGAGACTTTTATTCAATTTCATTATCTGTCACAGGCAGATTCGATCCCAGATCCCCAGATCATTAACCTGGGTCTCTGGATTACTAGCCCAGTAACAATACCATTACACCACTGCCCAGCCCACATAGTCTTGGCAGAATATGATGTCTTGTAACTTCTCAAAATTATAAAGCAATTTATTTTTTCAAACAAATTCAGATACCTCTGCAGTTTCTGGAAACAGTTTGGTTGATGATGTTTGTTTTTTAAATAAAGATCTCGCCTTTACAATATAATTACATAATACACCAATTCACGAATGATAATCAATGTTCCTACTGAATAATCATTAATTTAATTGCTGTTTTTGCTATGAAATCAATATATAGTTAATATAGAAAAGGTACAGAAGGTGAAATGGCTGCAGGAAGCCACATGTTCGAGGTATAAAAGGGCTTCCTTGACCTTGTTACTAATGACAGGGAATACAATATGAAAATAACAATTTTAAAACTAAATGTGATTACACATGCGTACTTACAGCTTCCTACATTACAACAAAGAATATGACTTAAAATACTCCATTGGCTTTAAAACACTTTAGAAGTCAAGTGGGAGTGAGGTTTTATAGAAATGTACAGTTATTCTAATTGTTCATAAATTAGGATATATTACACTTGGTGTCCTCACCATAATCATTGATAAAGATTTGAGTCTTAATTTTGTGTGATAACCAAGGTGTTGACACCATTTTGAATACTCTATGAAACTCCAGACACACCATCTGCACAATTATTTGTTGTAAAACACAGCGAGTTGTGATTTGGAATGCACTGTCCAGAATGGTGCTGGAATCTCATTGGACTGTAACTTCCAAAAGGGAATTTAGTACATTCTGAAAAAGAAAACAAAATAGTCGAACTATGGGATTAAATGGGTCGCTGTACAAAGAGTTGGCACGGGAAAAATGGGCCAAATAGACTCCTCTGTGCTCTAGGAGCCTCGTGTACATATAAAGCGTGTGGTAACAACCTGGAACCTACTGCCTATGAGGGTGGGAGATGCAGAGATGACGGAAGGATTTCAATAGGAAATTGGACAGGCACTGAGAGAAATAAACCCACAGGGATTCGGGGATAGAACGGGGCAATGGACAGACTGGCTTCCTCCACAGGGAGCCGACATGGTCTCAAAGGGCTGAATGACCCCATTCCCCACACTCCAGATGCTGTGATCTCAGGAGATAAATTCAGCTGCTCCAGTCACTCCAATTAACTGGAGTCCCTCATCTCTGGTGCCATTCTTGTAAATGCTCTTTACACCCAAAGAACTTCACGCTTTTCCCAAAATGTGGGGCCCATATATAGGGTTCAACTCTAGAGGGATAGAATTGAAAAGCACGGAGGAAATGTTCAACTCGATTAGAACCACGGTTGGACTACACTGGGTGCTCTGTCAACATTGGTGATCTCCATTTAGGAAAAGGAAATAGAGGCACTGGTAAGGTGCAACAAAGATTCATAATATACAGAACTGAGAGCATTTAACATTCAGGAAAGGCTGGGGCTGCTTTTTTCTGGAAAAGAGAAGACTGATGGTAGTCTTTGAGATTATGAAGGGATTCAATAATCCAATTGGAGTTTCAGTAGAAACCTCTTTACCCGAGTGGTGAGAATGTGCAACTTGCTACCACAGCGACTGGTTGAGGTGAACAGCATGAATCCATTGAACGTAAAGCTAGATACATACATGAGGGAGAAAGGAATAGAAGGAGATGCTGATGGAGGGAGATGAAGAGGATCATGTGGAGCATAAAGATTGACAGAGACCGTGGCTAACCTCAGCTGGTATGGGAATTTAACCTGTGCTGCTGGCGTAACTCAGCACAAACCAGCCATCAGAGCTAACCGATCCGAGTGTAAATCTGTAATAATTCCTTAAATATTAATGATTCCCTGTCTCCACCATACTGTTTAATGTCGTTCCCCAGTGCACTTCAGACAACGTGCCCCTCATACCCTGATAGATTTCTTCTGTGAGAAGCACCAAGATCAATTAAACAGAAGAACCATGTAACCACCACAGCCCACCTTCATGGCAATGTGGCATGATTTTGGGGGTTCCAAACAGAAATGGGAATGAAACATCTTCGAACCTCCAAATCCCCTTTCACTCTTTGTGAAATGTGAAACCAGATATTCGCAAGAAGGCTCAGAGAGAATCAGCCCACTGGAGACGAAGTCGTGAGACCGGCCAGTCCAGCAGAAAGAAACCCTCTGACCATCCCCATTGACCAGCAGAATGAACAAAATGCAGTCCTGGATGTAATTGAGAACAGAAACAATAACAGCAGAATCCAATCCCTGTAATCAGTTGTGAACTTATTGGTGTCTCAGGAAGTGCGATGAATTACAAAATCCCTTCACACATTGAGAGCAGGTGAAAGGCCTCTCCCCAGTGTGAACTCCCTGGTGTGACTGCAGACGGCATAACCAAGTGAATCGCGCAAATAGATGTGAACGGGTGTGAGATAATCGGGGTGATGGAGACATGGCTGCAGGATGACCAGGGATGGGAATTGAATATATTCAGTATTTAGGAAGGACAGATAAAAAGGAAAAGGCAGTGGAGTGGCAGTGCTGGTTAAAGAGGAAATTAATGCAACAGTGAGGAAGGATATTAGCTCCAACAATGTGGAATCTGTATGGGTAGAGCTGAGAAAAACCAAGGGGCACAAACAGTGAAGTGGATAGTCAGAGACGTTTTCCCAGGGTAGAGGGGTCAATTACTTGAGTGCGTAGGTTTAAGGTGCAAGGGGCAAGGTTTAGAGGAGATGTACGGGGTGAGTTTATTTTATTTTTTTTTACACAGAGGGTAGTGGATGCCTGGAACTCGCTGCCGGAGGAGGTGGTGGAAGCAGGGACGATAGTGACGTTTCAGGGGCATCTTGACAAATACATGGATAGGATGGGAATAGAAGGATACGGACCCCGGAAGTGCAGAGATTTTAGTTTAGACGGGCAGCATGGTCGGCGCAGGCTTGGAGGGCCAAAGGGCCTGTTCCCATGCTGGTCCTTTCTTTGTTCTTTTGTCGCTAAGCATGCAGGTACAGCAGGCAGTAAAGAAGGCAAATGGTGTGCGAGCCTTCATTGCGAGTGGATTAGACTACAGGAGCAGGAATATCTTGCTGTCATTATACAGGGCCTTGGCAAGGCCGTACCTGGAATATTGTGAGCAGTTTTGGCCTCCTTATCTGAGGAAGGATGTTCTTGCTCAAGAGGGAGTGCAGCGGTTTTCCAAGCTGATTTCTGGAATGGTGGGACTGACGTATGAGAGATTGAATCAGTTAGGATTGTATTCGCTGGAGTTCAGAATATTGGGGCTGGGGGGATCTCATAGAAACCTATAATATTCCAACAGGGTAGATAGGGCTGGTTTAGCTCAGTGGGCTAAACAGCTGATTTGTGTTGCAGAACAAAGCCAGCAGCGCGGGTTCAATTCCTGTACCAGCTTATCCGAACAGGCTCCGGAATGTGGTGACTAGAGGCTTGTCACAGTAACTTAATACTTGTGACAATAAAAGATTATTATTATTATTATTATTATTAGATGCAGGTAAAATTTTCCCGATGATGGGAGTGGACAGAACCAGAGGTCGCAGTCTGAGAATATGAGGTAGACCATTTAGGACATAGATGAGGAGTAATTTCTTCAACCAGAGAGTGGTGAGTCTGTGGGATTTGTTACCACAGCAAGTAGTTGAGGCCAATACATTGTATGTTTTCAAGAAGCAGTTAGATACAGCATTTAGGGCGAAGGGGATCAAAGGATATGGAGGGGGGGGGAAAGCGGGATTAAGATATTGAGTTGAATGATAAGCCATGATCATAATGAATGGCAGAGCAGGCGCAAAGGGCCAAATGATCTGTTCCTGCTCCTATTTTCTATGTAATCCCTTCCCACACTAAGAGCAGGTGAATGGCCTCTCTCCAGTGTGAACTCGCTGATGTCTCTGCAGACTGGATAACTGTGTGAATCCCTTCCCACACTGAGAGCAGGTGAATGGTCTCTCCCCAGTGTGAACTCGCTGATGTCTCTGCAGACTGGATAACCGAGTGAATTCCTTCCCACACTGAGAGCAGGTGAATGGCCTCTCCCCAGTGTGAACTCGCTGATGTTTCCGAAGGTTGGATGAATGGCTGAATCCCTTCCCACACTGAGGGCAGGTGTACGGCCTCTCCCCAGTGTGAACACGCTGGTGTGACTGCAGGCTGGATAACTGAGTAAATCCCTTCCCACACTGAGAGCAGGTGAATGGCCTCTCCCCAGTGTGAATTTGTTTATGTTTCCGCAGGGCGGATGAATCAATGAATCCCTTCCCACACTGAAAGCAAGTGAATGGCCTCTCCCCAGTATGAACGCGTTGGTGTGCCTGCAGACTGGATAACCTAGTGAATCCCTTCCCACAGAGGGAGCAGGTGAATGGCTTCTCCCCAGTGTGAACTCGCTGGTGTGTCTGCAGACTGGATAACTGTGTGAATCCATTCCCACAGAGGGAGCAGATGTATGGCCTCTCCCCAGTGTGAACTCGCTGATGTTTCCGCAGGGTGGATGAATCAATGAATTCCTTCCCACACTGAAAGCAGGTGAATGGCCTCTCCCCAGTGTGAATTCGCTCATGTGTCTGCAGATGGGATGCTTGAGTGAATCCCTTCCCACAACGAGAGCAAGTGAACGGTCCCTTCCCAGTGTGAACTCGCTGGTGTGACTGCAGGGTGGATAACTGAGTGAATCCCTGCCCACACTTAGAGCAGGGGAACGGCCTCTCCCCAGTGTGACTGCGTCGATGAATCTCCAGCACAGATGGGAATCTGTATCTCTTCCCACAGTCCCCACATTTCCACGGTTTCTCCATGTTTTGGGTCTCCTCGTGTCTCTCCCGATTGGACAATCAGCGGAAGCCTTGTCTACACACAGAACATGTTCACTGTCTCTCCTTACTGTGAATGGTGTGATGTTTTTTCAGGCTGTGTAACTGGTTTAAGCTCTTTCCACAGTCAGTTCACTGGAACACTCTCACTCGGGTGTGTGTTGTGTGGGTCTCGGTGCTTTTCCAGTCACGCTCACGTTTAAAATCTTTTGAAACCGACAGATTGGACAAACATTTCTCCTTCTCGCCGATGATATTCAGAGCCCGATGATATTCAGATCAGAAGGAATCGAGCAAGTTTGTCACATCGAGACATGGTGATTGAGATTTCTGTCTATAATTCCTCCTCTTCCAACATCCTTTAAAAACAATTTACAAAGTCATCAGTGAGCACAGGATAGAAATTCACAATAACTTCATTGCAATGTAAGCCTACATGTGACAATAAAGATTATTATTATTAAAATTCAGAGCAGACAATTCTAGTTCCTATGGAACATTATTTCCTCTCTCGTTCTCCAAAAGCTGTAAATCTCCATCCCACACACTCTCCCTCCATTCTCACTCTGCTGTATCTAATATTCACCCTCCCAATTCTCCTGAAGGTGCTGATTCATGTTGATTGACAGATCCAAGCTCAGCTCACTGCTTCCTGACCAGGACACAGAGATTATAATAGGAGTAAGAGTAGGCCATTCGGCCCACCGAGTCTGCTCAACCATTCAATGAGATCCTTGGCCGATCTACCTCAGCACCATTTCCCACACAATCCCCATATCCCTTGATATCTTCAATATCTAGAAACCTGTTAATATTTGTCTTGAACATACTTGGTGACTGAGGCTGCACATTCCTCTGGGGTAGAGAATTCCAAAGCTTCACCAAATCCTCGAGTGAAGAAATCCCTGATCTCAGCTTTCACTCTATTTTCCTACCTGTTCCCCATAACTCTTAACTCCATTGTCAATAAAATATCTGCCAAACTTGTGCTTCAATATATTCAATGACCCCCAGATACAACTGGTCCCTGTGGAAGAGAAATCAAAGACTAACAACCCTCTAAGGGAAGAGATGACTGGAAATCTATAATGTAGCTATAGTCTTATATTACAAGACAAGAAATAATAATATTTACTTTATTACAGAACGATAAATAATATATCTAATCTGTACCATGTAACAACACTGGACATATCTTTGTCCATTACTAATTTAATTCCCCTGAAGTGTCAGCCATCTCCTGGGGAATCCACCAGTTTAATTGTGAACATCAGGAAAGAGACAATCCTTTTTCGAAATAAATTTAGAGTAACCAATTATTGTATTTCCAATTAAGGTGCAATTTACCATGGTCAATCCACCTATCCTGCACATCTCCATGTAGACACAGGGAGAATATAGAAACTCTGCATGAACAGTGACCCGGGTCCTTGGCGCCGTGAGGCAGCAGTGCTAATCGCTGTGCCAGCAAAAACCATTCTTTTCGGCAGACAAATAAATCTGTCAACCTGTTAAGGAGATGGATGGGAGGAATTGGAAACACTTTGTGGAGCCGTGAACCTTCATATAATTTTTCTTCCCCAATTAAGGGGCAATTTAGCGTGGTTCTAGGTTGGGCTCAAATCATCAATGAGGACTCTGATCTGTGGGAAGGAAGGAAACCCTGGCAGGTGGGCGGGGAGGATTCACAAACACCCACTGGAGGCCCCAAACCCCCAATAAGACCCATTGATTTTATTGTCAGTCTGCAGACAGGAGCTGGAGAACTGAACCTAGGCAGAGGAGAGGGAGGGAGAAAACTGGGAGTGGAGGAAAGAGATGGTGAGATGGGTTTGGATTTCAGCCCAGGGAGGAGGGAGAGTGTGTGTGACGGGGATTTACAGCTTTGGGGGAACAAGAGAGGGAAAAATGTTCCAGAGAAACTAGAATTATCTCTTCAGAATTTCTATCCTGGACTGACAGTGATGACTTTTGTTTGATTTAATTACAAAAAAAAAAATCAATTTAGAGTACCCAATTCCTCTTTTTTTCCAATTAAGGAGTAATTTTAGCGAGGCCAATTCACCTGCCCTACACATCCTTTTGGATTGGGAGGGTGACACCCATACAGACATGGGGAGAATGTGCAAACTCCATACGGACAGTGACCCAGAACCGGGATCAAACCCGGGTCCTCGGCTAACCACTGAGCCACCGTGCCTGCCCCTCGTGATGACTTTTATCAACTCCTTTTACAGGATATTACAAGGGGAGGATTTACAGATGGAAACTCAAATCAAACTTCACATCAAGATTTAACAGAGTCGGGTAGCACGATGGCCTAGTGGTTAGCACAGCTGCCTCAGGGCACTGAGGTCCCAGGTTCGATCCCGGCTCTGGGTCACTGTCCGTGTGGAGTTTGCACATTCTCCCAGTGTCAGCGTGGGTTTCGCCCCCACAAACCAAAAATGTGCAGGGCACGTGGATTGGCCACGCTAAATTGCCCCTTAGTTGGAAAAAATAAATTGGGCACTCTAAATTTAAAAAAATTTAAAAAAAAAGATTTAACAGAGTCACTCCATTCATCAGGACCTGAATATCATTGGCCTGTGAACGTGGAAGAAGAAATGTTTGTCTGGTCTGTCTGTAGAAAATGATTTTCAAGATCAGTGTGACTGAAAGAAACCCGAGACACACACGACTCGCGTGAGAGTGTTCCAGTGAACTGACTGTGGAAAGAGCTTTAACCAGTTACACGTCTGAAAAAACATCACGCCATTCAGAGCGGGGAGAGGCCGTACACATGCTCTCTGCAGGGGACAGACATAAACTGATCATCAAACATGGAGAGGGACAAGGACACCAGCAGCATCCTGAAACCATGGAAATGTGGGGACTGTGGGAAGGGATTCAGATCTCCCAGTGAGCTGGAGATTCATCACCGTAGTCACACCGGCAACAGACCATTCGCCTGTTCTGAGTGTGGGAAGGGATTCACTCAGTTATCCGGGTGAGGATTTACCAAGATGTGGGAGCCGAGCTGGTGAGAAAGGAGTTGGGGTGGTATACCCAGCAAAGCTGCAGCTCACATACAAGTCCAAAGACTTCCATTTTGAGAAACCAGAGGAGGCGAACATTGTAAAGCATGGACTGGGGTCCAGTTATCTGTATTGGACAAGATCTACGTTCCCTGTGGGGTGGGATGGGTGTTATGATAACCTCTATCGGGGCAGCAGGGTAGCATGGTGGTTAGCATAAATGCTTCACAGCTCCAGGGTCCCAGGTTCGATTCCCGGCTGGGTCACTGTCTGTGTGGAGTCTGCACGTCCTCCCCCTGTGTGCGTGGGTTTCCTCCGGGTGCTCCGGTTTCCTCCCACAGCCCAAAGATGTGCGGGTTAGGTGGATTGGCCATGCTAAATTGCCCGTAGTGTCCTAATAAAAGTAAGGTTAAGGGGGGGGTTGTTGGGTTACGGATATAGGGTGGATACGTGGGTTTGAGTAGGGTGATCATGGCTCGGCACAACATTGAGGGCCGAAGGGCCTGTTCTGTGCTGCACTGTTCTATGTTCTATGCTCTATATAGATCATAGAATTTACAGTGCAGAAGGAGGCCATTCGGCCCATCGAGTCTGCACCGGCTCTTGGAAAGAGCACCCTACCCAAGGGCAACCTCCACCCTATCTCCATATCCCAGCAACCCACCCAACACTAAGGGTAATTTTGGACACTAAGGGCAATTTATCATTCCAATCCACCTAACCCGCACATCTTTGGACTGTGGGAGGAAACCGGAGCACCCGGAGGAAACCCACGCAGACACGGGGAGGATGTGCAGACTCCGCACAGACAGTGACCCAAGCCGGAATCGAACCTGGGACCCTGGAGCTGTGAAGCGATTGTGCTATCCGCAATGCTACCATGCTGCCCCCTTTAGTTTTGATATTTTCTGATAAAATCTGTTTTTCTGTTCTGAGTGAAGGGAGATTTTCTTTATGAAGCACAATGTAGATATATAGGGGGTGGGAGACAGGTTAGCTACCTGATGACTAAAGAATTGTTTTTGTTTTACTCTGTGAGTCTATGGGTACATGTGGCGGCCATCTTGGGTGGACTCTTGGCCTGTACATGTTGAACATTTATTGGATAGTCCCTCATGGCTGATTCCGTGATGGGGGGTGGGGGAGACCCCTGATTTAGCTGGTCACCTGGAACGTAAAGGGATTGGATGGACCAGTGTAGAGGTTGAGGGTTTTCGCTCACCTAAAGAATCTAAATGCTGATGTAGGGTTCTTGCAGGAGTCTCACTTGCAGGTTAGCGATCAGACCAGACTGCGGAGGGGTGAGCAAAGTGTTTCACTCGGGCTTTGACAGAAGGGCTCGATGTGCTGCTAAATTTTGAATGCCCAATTCATTTTTTCAAATTACGGGGCAATTTAGCGTGGCCAATGCACCTACCCTGCACATCTGTGGGTTGTGGGGGTGAAACCCACGCAAACACAGGGAGAATGTGCAAACTCCACACAGGCAGTGACCCAGGACCGGGATCGAATCTGGGACCTCGGCGCCGTGAGGCAGCAGTGCTAACCAGTGCGCCACTGTGCTGCCCGTGAGGTGCTGCAATTCTAATCAATAAACAGACCCCTCGTTCGGTCACTAGGATCATTGCGGACACTAATGGGAGATACATGGTGGTCAGTGGGTCATTGGGTGCTGGTGAATGGCTAAGCCCCTAACTGGGACGATGTGGCATTTGAATGAAAAATTTTTGGGATCCATCCCAGACCTGGATATACATCGGTTGATTCTTGGAGCAAATTTTAATTGTGTACTGGATCCTAAATGGACTGGTCCAAGCCCATTCAACCGCTACAAAAACAGGAAAAGGGAATGAAATCAGACGGACCTCCCGGCAGCGACCCAGGCACCGGAAACAACAACAGCAAACCCGGCAAAAGATAAAGAAAAGCTGTTCATTAGCAGATTGTAAAAGCATTATGGGACACAGATTTAAGATTGGGAGCAAGATCTGCAGGGGAGATGTTACACAGCGAGTGATAATGATCTGAACTCAATGCTTACACACAAAGGTCGATAATCTCCAGGTCCTGATAACTCAAATGGTGCTGTCAGAATTTGATGTGAGGATTGGTTGTGAGTTTCCTGTCTGCGAATCCCTTTCTAAGTCCCTGTGAAAGAAGTTTACAAAGGCATCACTGTCAGTCCAGAATAGTAATTCAGGAAAGATAAATATTTCTCCTGGTTTGAGTTTGCTGTGTGTAAATCCTCCCCTACTAATCCCCTGTAAAAGGAGTTTCCAAAATTAATCACTGTCAGTCCAGGATAGAAATTCACCACATTCTCCCCTCCTGCTCCCGGGTCCAGGATGGCCGCTCATGCCCCCCGCTGCACACTGACCCTCGTCATCAGCAGTCCCCTGATTTGAGGGTGATGTTGACTCAGGGCTGAGAGTTTCTGCCCTGGGTCTTCATGTGGCTGAACAGAGCCGCAGAGCTTTGGACACATGGGACAGGATGTCCAATTAATCTTGTATTTACAGTGCAGAAGGAGGCCATTCGGCCCATCGAGTCTGCACCGGCCCTTGGAAAGAGCACCCCATTTAAAGCCACATTTGCAACCCGTTCCCTCAACCCAGCAACCCCACCCAAAACCTTTGGACACCAAGGGCAATTTAGCATGGTCAATCCACCTAACCTGCACATCTTTGGGCTGTAGGAGGAAACCGGAGCACCCACTGGCTCAGGCTGACTCGTTGATTGTCCAATAATGACAGTGAGAGTCTCAGTGGGACAATCAGACAATAATAGTGGAGATGGGGCCCAGAGGAGAAACAGCAAAGGATTCACTCACTTTGAGAGTAACAAACACAGTGTCTGTTCCCATAATAAGAGTCAGGCAGTGTGTGAGTGAACACATCATTGGATCCAATGTAGAATCATGGAATCCCCTCAGTGCAGGGGGCCATTCGGCCCATCGAGTCTGCAACAACCCTCTGAAAGAGCATCCTACCTTGTCAAATTCCCCATCCTATCCCCACAACCCCTCCCAGTGACAATCTAATGCAGCCAATCCAGCTAACCTGCACATCTTTGGACTGTGGGAGGAAACCAGAGCACCCGGAGGAAATCCACGCAGACACAGGAAGAATGTACAAACTACACACAGACAGTGACCCAAGGTCAGAGTTAATCATAGAATCTACATTGCAGAAGGAGACCATTCAGCCCATCGAGTCAGCACCGGCATTACCTGATCTGGCCAACCCACTGAAATGTGGTTAATTCTGAAATGCACTCTGAAATTGCCAGCAAACCACTCAGTTTAAGGGCAATTAGGAATGGGCAACCAAGCTGGTTTGCCCATGACACTCACATCCCATAAAGAACAGAGAAAATCAAAGGGCTGTTTCTAGTGCCAATTTCAAAGGAATCAGTACTGGGTCCCTTCACTCCTGGTTTACATCATTGATTTGAAAGTAAATGTAGGAACATGGATAAGAAATTTCCTTGACACAAAAATGATTAAACACTTGATAGTGAGGAAGAAAGCTGAAGGGAAAACAAGGCAAAGGTTACATGATAAATGGCAGGACAGGTTTAGTTAGGCCAGAGCTAGATCCCTGTGCACAGGAAGATTGCACTAGAGAGAGCAGAGAGGGGTTTTAACAACATCAGCCAGAAATTGACAATGTTTGCTCTAGGGAAAGTTTGGATAAACTGGGGCTGTTTTCTTTGGAACAGAAAAGACTGAGGGGAGACCGAAATGAAATTATAAAAAGCAACCTGGCTAGCTGAGTTGGTAGAGCATGGGAGTCTTAATCCCAGGGCCATGGGTTCAAGACCAAGCTTCAGCTTCTTTAATCTGAGAACATTGAGCTGAACTGTTTTATGGGTGACACTGCAGCACAGTGGTTAGCACTGCTACATCACAGCGCCAGGGTCCCGGGGTTCAATTCCCACTTGGGACTCTGTCTGTGCGAGTCTGCACGTTCTCCCAGTGTCTGTATGGGTTTCCTCCCACAAATCCCGAAAGACATGCTTGTTAGGTGAATTGGACATTCTGAATTCTCCCTCTGTATACCCGAATAGGTGCCGGAGTGTGGCTACTAGGGGATTTTCACAGTAACCTAATTGCAGTGCTAATGGAAGCCTACTTATGACAATAATAAAGATTATTCTAAATGTATAAAATTCTGGGGGATCATGGGCAGCACGGTAGCATAGTGGTTAGCATCAATGCTTCACAGCTCCAGGGTCCCAGGTTCGGTTCCCGGCTGGGTCACTGTCTGTGCGGAGTCTGCACGTCCTCCCCGTGTGTGCGTGGGTTTCCTCCGGATGCTCCGGTTTCCTCCCACAGTCCAAAGATGTGCGGGTTAGGTGGATTGGCCATGCTAAATTGCCCGTAGTGTCCTAAAAAGTAAGGTTAAGGGGGAGTTGTTGGGTTACGGGTATAGGGTGGATACGTGAGTTTGAGTGGGGTGATCATTGCTCGGCACAACATCGAGGGCCGAAGGGCCTGTTCTGTGCTGTACTGTTCTATGGTGGCACAGTGGTTGTGTGCCTGCGTACTGGAGACCCAGGTTCGATCCTGGCCCTGGGTCACAGTCTGTAAGGGGTTTGCACATTCTCCCATTGTGTGTAGGTTTCACTCCCACATCCCAAATATGTGCCGGTTAGGTGGCTTGGCAAAATTAAATTGCCCCTTAATTGGAAAAAAATATAAATTTATATTTTTTCAAAATTCGGAGGAACTAAATAGATTGGATAAGAACGTCCTATTTCCTTTGGTTGAGGGATACATAACAAAGGGGGCAGAGATTTAGGGAAGGACTAGGAGATTTAGAGGGTGGTGAGGATCTGTGACATGCGCCCTGAAATGATGGCAGAAACCCTCATAACATGTAAAAAGTATTTAGATAGACATCTGAATTGACATATCTTAAAACGCTACAGACCACAATCTGGAAATTGAGATGAGGCTGAATACGTACTTTGCAGCCACGATGAGCTGAATGAAATGCAACAGGAACAACAAACTTTAATAAAATCCCGGATAGTAACTCTCATCACGAACAAGGTCAGCAGTTTGCCCAGTTTAGCTGCTAAGTATGCTAATATGGTAATTTTGAAATTTACCTGCCTACATAAGAGTACAACAGCAAATTATTTAACTTCCCCAATGTGATCGGTGTAGTCTCAAATTTAACCTGGAATGGTCATTAAAAGTTTCCCAGTCACTCTGATATCTGAAATCTTTGTCCAGACAGAACAGACAAACCATTTTACCGCCCAATGATATTCAGGTCCTGATGAATCGAGTAACTCAGTCAGAGGATGATGTGATGTTTGGTTTGACGCTCCCGTTGGTAAATCCTCGTCTTTCTAAAGGAGTTTCGAAAAGAATTTCACTCTCAGTCCAGGAGAGAAATTCACAAGATTCTCTTTTCCGGCTTCCGGGTCAACGACGGCCGCGCATGCGCCGAGCTCCACATGAGAAAGATGGCGTCCGCGCAGGCGCCCTGCGGCATATCGATCCCTAAACAGATGACAGCCGTTAACAGGGGCCGATCAGAGAGAAAAACACCGATGCGGCTGGCACATGCGGTACTAACACCGAATTGTATCAAACGTGCCGGAACCAATTTACCACCCTGAGGAACGTAATAGAATAATGGCGGATAAGGGTACCCCGAATGCACGGCGGTCATGAATACATCCCCATTTCAGGAGTCAGAACGCACAGGCGCCATTGTGCCCCGCCACCGGAAGGCGCCTCTCTATGCGGAGCATGCGCGGTGCTGCTCCGGGCTGAGCGCAGCCGCAGTGAGAGTGAGTGCGGCTCCCAGAGGCTGAATGAGAGCCGCCGCGAGCGGGGACAATGGTGAGAACCCAAACCCCCCAATAAGACCCATTGGTTTTATTGTCAGTCTGCAGACAGGAGCTGGAGAACTGAACCCAGGCAGAGGAGAGGGAGGGAGAAAACTGGGAGTGGAGGAAAGAAATGGTGCAGATGGTGAGATGGGTTTGGATTTCAGCCCAGGGAGGAAGGAGAGTGTGTGGGACCACGATTTACAGCTTTGGGGGAACAAGAGAGGAAAAAATATTCCAGAGAAACTGGAATTGTCTGTTCAGAATTTCTATTCTAGACTGACTGATGGCTTTTGTAAACTCCTTTTACAGGATATTGGGTGGAGAATTGGCTGACAGAAAACTCAAAACCAAACATCATATCAAAATCACTCAATTCATTAAGAGCTCAATATTTTCAGTCTTTGAATTTGGAAGAAGTGTTTGTTCTGTTTCAGCAGGGTGGCTCCAAAAGCACCGAGACCCACCCCCAATGAGAGTTTTCAGTTCACTGACTGGAGAGAGTTTTAACCAGTTACACAGCCTCAAAAAAGTATTACATCATTCACTGCAGGGAGAAATTAAATGCTTGTTTGTGTGTGGACAAAGCTTCAACCAGGAGAGACATAAAGACTCCTCACCATGGAGAAACTGTGGAAGTGTGCGGATTGTCGGAAGGGATTCAGTTACCCATCACAACTGGAAGGTCATCGGCGTAGTCACACTGGGGAGAGGTCGTTCATCTGCTTCATTTGTGGGAATGGATTCAACCATTCATACAACCTTCTGACACACCAGCGAGTTCACACTGAGGAGAGGCCATTACCTGCCTGGTGTGTGGAACGTGATTCACTCGGTCATCCCACATTGTGACTCATCAGCTTGTTCACACTGATAAGGGACCATTTATATGTCCTGACTGTGAGAAGAGTTTTAAATGTAAAAAGGATCTGCTGACACATCAATGTATTCAGTCATCCCACCTGCAGACACATCAACTTGTTCAGTCTGATAACAAACGTTTTAACTGTCCTGACTGTGAGAAGAGTGTTAAAACGAAAAGGATTTACTAACACACCAATATGCTCACACTGGGGAGAGGCCATTCACCTGCTCTGACTGTGGGAAGGGATTCCTTAATTCATCCAATCTTCTGAAACACCAGCAACTTCATACAGGGGATAGACCGTTCACCTGCTCTGCATGTGGGAAGGGATTTCCATGTTCATACAACCTTCTGACACATCAGCAGGTTCACAGTGAGGAAAGGCCATTCACTTGCTCAGTATGTGGGAATGGATTCACTCGTTCATCCAACCTATTGAATCACCAGCGAGTTCACACTGGGGAGAGGCCATTCACCTGCTCTGTGTGTGGGAAGGGATTCAGTCAGTCACCTAACCTGCTGACACACCAGAGAGTTCACAGTGGGGAGAGGCCATTTACCTGCTCCAGATGTGGGAAGGAATTTTCTCATTTATCTTATCTTCTGAAACACCATCGAGTTCACACAGGGGAGCGGCCATTCAACTGTAATGTCTGTGGAAAGAGATTTACTCATTCATCCCACCTGCTAACACACCAGCGAGTTCACAAGCGACTACAAGGTTTAGATTATACCCTATTGATCTTGTTAATCATGTACAGGACTCAATAATGTTTACTCTGACAGTCTTAATCTGCTGATGAGGTTTATTATTCTGAATAAATGTGAGATAAATCAACTTTGTTTGAAACGTTGTTGCAGATTTTTATCTTTCCCACCTGAGTGTTTAACATCACCTGTCTGGAACTCAGAAAGGACAATCTGGGGAAGTATCATACAGCAGGAACAGAACTTCAACCTGGACACAGTCTTTCAGGGTCACACTGAGAGGGACAAATCACACTTGGGTCTTTCTCATCTCTCTTCACTGACAGCGTGGGTTAATCCTGAGGCGTGTAAGAAATGTGTCCCAATCTCTCTCTTCCATGGTTCATTCTGCTCTCTGTAGCTGAGAGCTGATAACCTGCTCCCTTATATTTTATATCATTCTTTCTGTGTTCCTTGTTTCCTCTATTACTCATCTTTTATTCTCACCTCACCTTTCTGTTTTTTAAAATCTCAGTCTTTCTTTCTCCTTCCATCTATATTTTTCTCCTATTCCTATTTAATTGAGGTGTTCAAAATCATGAAGTGTTTGATAGATTGAAGGAGGAAAAAGAGGGAACGATACAGTAAATGTTGGAAAAACTCAGCAGTTCTGGCAGCATCGGTACCGAGAGAAACAGAGTTAACGTTTCGAGTCCCTCTGACTCAGAGCAGGAGAAACCGGGATATCAGGGAAGGTGAAAAGGAGATTTAATAGAGGTGTTTAAAATGAAGGATTTGTGACAGTGTCGATGGGGAGATACTGTTTCCCAACAGCAGGAGGTTTTGTTCCTCTCCTGATGTTTTAACATTTGATCTTTTCAATCACAATGTGTCTCAAAGAGAAGATTGAAACTTTGGTTTTAGCTGTCAGATATATTTCCTGTATAAATCGAGAACCACTAGAATGATTTCAGTTCCTCTACAGATGCAGCTCAGATACCAGAAATCTCTGGAGTTCCCCATGTCCTCATTGCTCTCATCTTGGGTAGAACAGTTCTGAATCAGGTGGAGTCAGTCACACGTGCCTCTGTCACGATGTTTCCATTCCTATTTTATCACACACCTCCCAGTGACACTGACTATAACACAGAAACATCAAATTATCATTGCTACCTTGCATCTTGCCCTCCTATTATTGTCTAATGATAACAGTGACAGATTACACACACCAGCATTGGAATAACAGGCATTCCCATACCAGCCTCCCCGAAAAAGCACCGGAATGTGGCGACTAGGGGCTTTTCACAGTAACTTCATTTGAAGCCTGCTTGTGACAATAAGCGATTTTCATTTCAGGCAGGTTATTGTCTAATAATAACAGTGACAGAATTATTATCTGGGACCCTGGATCTGGGAAGCAACAGTGTTACCCACTGTGCTACCATGCCGCCCTAGATTGGCCCAGATAGGGTGATATTTCATAGGGTCGGTGCAGATTCAATGGGCCGAATGGCCTCCTCACTCACACACTGCAGTCTGACTTATTACTGGAAAGACACTGTGTTTGTTACTCTCAAAGTGATTGAATCCTTTGCTGTTTCTCCTCTGGGTCCCATCTCCACTATTATTGTCTGATTGTCCCACTGAGACTCTCACTGTTATTATTGGACAGTCAGCCTGTGGCCCCTCTCACCGTCTGTCACCGTCACAATGTCCGGGTGATTGACAGCAGCTCCGGACCAATAGCAGGAGGAGGCGGAACTGGAGGAACGAGTGAGGGCGGCTGGTCCTCCAACCAATCGGAGTGAATGAGGGGAATGTGATTGAGGCATGCGCAGTGTGGGTAATGGCGAAGGAGAAGGATGTGTTTTTAAGATTGGAAATTGGTGACAGGCGATTAACAATATGGAGGGAGCAAGAGATCGCGGGGGTGGGTGGAAACGTTGTATAAAGCTTTTGTGAGCCGCAAAGCGCGGAAAAAAGTTTCCGGGACCCAGTTTGTACAGAGCAGAACTGCAACACCTAATTTCGGCTCCGGTCAATGGCCGCCATCTTTATTGGATATGCATCAGGGCGCATGCGCGTTTCTCATCTTTGTCGGGGCGATGTTTCAATGAGTGGGAGGAGCTTGTTCCCCATTGTTCAGAATGGAGACAACTTGTCCATCAAACTGGATTAGTCTGAGCCCCAATGTCTTATTGATGATGCAAAGCGGCGGCAGAGATGGAAAGAAAGGAAGCCAATCCTGCTCTCCAGATTTCACTCTCTCATTTCATTGTCTGCGTGGGTTTCCTCCGGGTGCTCCGGTTTCCTCCCACAGTCCAAAGATGTGCAGGTTCGATGGAGTGGCCATGCTAAATTGCCCTTAGTGTTTGAAAGGGTTTGGGTGGGTTTGTGGGTTGAGGGGATAGGTTGGAAGTGTGGCTTTAAATGGGGTGCTATTTCCAAGGGCCGATCCAGTCTCGATGGGCCGAATGGCCTCCTTGTGCACTGTAAATTCAAGGTTCATTGGACATCCTATCCCATGTGTCCAAAGCTCTGCGGCTCTGTTCAGTCACATTAAGTACCAGGGCAGAAACTCCCAACCCTGAGTGGACAACACCCTCAAATCGAGGGACTGCTGATGACAAGAGGGTCAGTGTGCAGCGGGGCGGGGGGGGGGGGGGGGCATGAGCGGTCATCCTGGACCAGGGAGCAGGAGGAGAGAATGTTGTGAATTTCAATCTGGACTGACAGTGATTAATTTTGAAAACGCTTTTTACAGGGGATTAGTCGGGGAGGATTTACACACAGCAAATTCAAACCAGGAGAAATATTTATCTTTCCCGAATTTCATTTCTGGACTGACAGTGATGCCTTTGTAAACTTCTTTCACAGGGACTTAGAAAGGGATTCGCAGACAGGAAACTCACAACCAATCCTCACATCAAATTCTGACAGCACCATTCGGGTTATCAGGACCTGGAGATTATCGACCTTTGTGTGTAAGCATTGAGTTCAGATCATTATCACTCACTGTGTAAAATCTCCCCTGTAGATCTTGCTCACAATCATAAATCTGTGTCCCATAATCCTTTTATAATTTGCTCTTGAACAGCTTTTCTTTATCTTTTGCCGGGTTTGCTGTTGTTGTTTCCGGTGCCTGGGTCGCTGCCGGGTGGTCCGTTCGGTTTCATTCCCTTTTCCTGTATTTGTAGGGGATGAATGGGCTTGGACCCGTCCATTTAGGATCCAGTACGCAATTGATGTTTGCTCCAAGAATCAACTGATGTGTATCCAGGTCTGGGGTGGACCCCAATAATATTTTTTACAAAGGAACATCGTCCCAGTTAGGGGCAATGACCCACTGACCACCACGTATCTCCCATTAGTGTCCGCAATGATCTTAGTGACCGAAAGAGGGACCTGTTTATCGATTAGAATTGCAACACCTCGGGCAGCATGGTGGCGCAGTGGTTAGCACTGCTGCGTCACAGCGCCAAGGTCCCAAGTTCGATCCCGGCCCTGGGTCACTACGGGTGTGGAGTTTGCATATTCTCCCCATGTTTGTCTGGGTTTCACCCCACAACCCAAAGATGTGCAGGGTAGGTGAATTGGCCACGCTAAATTGCCTCTTAATTTGAAAAAATGAATTGGGTATTCTAAATTTACAAAACAAAAGAATTGCAGCACCTTGAGCCCTTCATCAAAGCCCGAGTGAAACACTTGGCTCCCCACTCCGCAGTCCGGTCTGATCTCTAACCCTTAGTCAAAGCCCGAGTGAAACACTTGGCTCCCCGCTCCGCAGTCCGGTCTGATCTCTAACCCTTAGTCCAAGCCCGAGTGAAACACTTGGCTCCCCGCTCCGCAGTCCGGTCTGATCTCTAACCCTTCGTCAAAGCACGAGTGAAACACTTGGCTCCCCGCTCCGCAGTCCGGTCTGATCTCTAACCCTTAGTCAAAGCCCGAGTGAAACACTTGGCTCCCCGCTCCGCAGTCCGGTCTGATCTCTAACCCTTAGTCAAAGCCCGAGTGAAACAGTCGGCTCCCCGCTCCGCAGTCCGGTCTGATCTCTAACCCTTAGTCAAAGCCCGAGTGAAACAGTCGGCTCGTTTCCCACATCTTGGTAAATCCTCACTCGGATAACTGAGTGAATCCCTTCCCACACTCAGAACAGGTGAATGGTCTGTAGCCGGTGTGACTGCGGTGATGAGTCCCCAGCTCACATGGGGACTTGAATCCTGCCCCACAGTCCCCACATGTCCATGGTTTCAGCATGCTGCTGGTGTCCTTGTCCCTCTTCAAATTTGACGATCAGTTTATGTCAGGGGTTACAGGGGCTAGTTTAGCACAGGGCTAAATCGCTGGCTTTTAAAGCAGACCAAGGCAGGCCAGCAGCACGGTTCAGTTCCTGTACCAGCCTCCCTGAACAGGCGTCGGAATGTGGCGACTAGGGGCTTTCCACAGTAACTTCATTTGAAGCCTACTTGTGACAATAAGTAAATTCATTTTTCATTTCATGTCTTGTCCCCACAGTGGGCATGTGTACGGCCTCTCCCCGCTCTGAATGGTGTGATGTTTTTTCAGACTGTGTGACTGGTTAAAGCTCCACAGTCAGTTCACTGGAACACTCTCACGCGAGTTGTGTGTGCATCGGGTTTTTTTTCAGTCACATAGATCTTGAAAATCATTTCCTACCGACAGAACAGACAAACATTTCTTCTTCCACATTCACAGGCCAATGATATTCAGGTCCTGATGAATGGAGTGACTCTGTTAAATCTTGATGTGAAGTTTGATTTGAGTTTCCATCTGTAAATCCTCCCCTTGTAATATCCTGTAAAAGGAGTTGATAAAAGTCATCACGAGGGGCAGGCACGGTGGCTCAGTGGTTAGCCGAGGACCTGGGTTTGATCCCGGTTCTGGGTCACTGTCCGTATGGAGTTTGCACATTCTCCCCGTGTCTGTATGGGTGTCACCCTCACAATCCAAAAAGATGTGCAGGGCAGGTGGATTGGCCAGGCTAAAATTACTCCTTAATTGGAAAAAAAGAATTGGTACTCTAAATTTATTTTTTTTGTAATTAAAACAAACAAAAGCCATCACTGTCAGTCCAGGATAGAAATTCTGAACAGACAATTCTAGTTTCTCTGGAACATTTTTCCCTCTCTTGTTCCCCCAAAGCTGTCAATCCCCGTCCCACACACTCTCTCTCCTCCCTGGGCTGAAATCCAAACCCATCTCACCATTTCTTTCCTCCATTCCCAGTTTTCTCCCTCCCTCTCCTCTGCCTGGGTTCAGTTCTCCAGCTCCTGTCTGCAGACTGACAATAAAATCAATGGGTCTTATTGGGGGGTTTGGGGCCTCCAGCAGGTGTTTGTGAATCCGCCCCGCCCACCTGCCAGGGTTTCCTTCCTTGCCAGAGATCAGAGCCCTCATTGATGATTTGAGCCCAAACTGGAACCACATTAATTGGGAAATCAATATTTTCATGTAGGTTCGCGGCTCCACAAAGTGTTTCCAACTCCTCCCACCCATCTCCTTAACAGGTTCGTGCATTTATTTGTCTGACGAAAAGAATGGTCTCTGGTCGCACCATGGTTAGCACTGCTGCCTCACGGCGCCAAGGACTCGTGTTTGATCCCGGCCCTGGGTCACTGTCCATGTGGACATTCTCCCCGTGTCTGCGTGAGTAACAGCTCCACAACACAAAGATGTGCAGGGTAGGTGGATTGGCCACACTAAATTGTATCTTAATTGGAAAAACTTAATTGGTTACTCAAAATTTATTTCAAAAAAATTGTCACTTTCCTAATGTTCGCAATTAAAGGGGTGGGTTCCCCAGGAGATGGCTGACATTTCAGGGGACATTAAATTAATAATGGACAGAGATATGTCTGGTGTTGTTATGTGGTACAGATTAGATGTATTATTTACCGTTCTGTAATAAGTAAATCAGTCATCAGGGATGTTCAAGACATATATTGACAGGTTTCTGGATATTGAAGATATCGAGGGATATGGGGATTGTGTGGGGGAAATGGTGCTGAGGTAGATTGGCCAAGGATCTCATTGAATGATTGAGCAGACTCGGTGGGCCGAATGGCCTACTCTTGATCCTATTCGGGGGCAGCAGGGTACTATTCTAATCTCTGTGTCCTGGTCAGGAAGCAGTGAGCTGAGCTTGGATCTGTCAATCAACATGAATCAGCACCTTCAGGAGAATTGGGAGGGTGAATATTAGATACAGCAGAGTGAGAATGGAGGGAGATTGTGTGTGATGGAGATTTACAGCTTTTGGAGAACGAGAGAAAATGATATTCCATGGGAACTAGAATTGTCTGTTCTGAATTTTAATAATAATCATCTTGATTGTCACAAGTAGGCTTACATTGCAATGAAGTTACGGTGAATTTCTATCCTGTACTAACAATGATGACTTTTGTAAATTGTTTTTAAAGGATATTGGAAGAGGAGGAATGAGAGGCAGAAATCTCAAACATCACGTCTCGATGTGCCAAACTCACTCGCTTCCTTCTGATCTGAATATCATCGGCGAGGAGAAATGTTTGTCCAATCTGTCGACTTCGAAAGATTTTAAACATCAGTGTGACTGGAAAGGCACCGAGACCCACACAACACACACCCGAGTGAGAGTGTTCCAGTGAACTGACTGTGGAAAGAGCTTCAACCAGTTACACAACCTGAAAAAACATCACCCCATTCACAGTGAGGAGAGACAGTGCACATGTTCTGTGTGTAGACAAGGCTTCCACTGACTGTCCAACCTGGAGAGACACGAGGAGACCCAAAACATGGAGAAACCGTGGAAATGTGTAGACTGTGGGAAGGAATTCAGAGTCCCATCTGAGCTGGAGACTCATCGACGCAGTCACACTGGGGAGAGGCCATTCACCTGCTCTCAGTGTGGGAAGGGATTCATTGATTTATCCACCCTGCGGAAACATCAGCGCGTTCACACTGGGGAGAGGCCATTCACCTGCTCCAAGTGTGGGAAGGGATCTATTGATTTATCCAGCCTGCAGAAACATAAGCGAGTTCACACTGGGGAAAAGCCATTCACCTGCTCCCAGTGTGGGAAGGGATTTATTGATTCATCCACCCTGCTGAGACATCAGCGAATTCACACTGGGGAGAGGCCATTCACCTGCTCTGTGTGTGGGAAGAGATTCACACAGTTATCCAGCCTGCAGACACACCAGCGAGTTCACACTGGGGAATGGCAATTCACCTGCTCCATCTGTGGGAGCGGATTCACTCGGTTATCTAGTCTGCAGACACACCAGCGAGTTCACACTGGGGAAAAGCCATTCACCTGCTCTCAGTGTGGGAAGGGATTCACTTGGTTATCCAACCTGCGGAGCCATCAGCGAGTTCACACTGGGGAGAGGCCATTCACCTGCTTTCAGTGTGGGAAGGGATTCACTTGGTTATCCAGCCTACGGAACCATCAGCGAGTTCACATTGAAGAAATGTCATTTACCTGCTCTGAGTGGGGAGAGACTCAGTGATTTATCCATCTTGCGGAAACATCAGTGAGTTCACACTGGGAAAAAGCTATTCTCCTGCTCTCTCTGTGGGAATGGATTCACACAGTTATCTACTCTGCAGACACACCAGCGAGTTCACACTGGAGAGAGGCCATTCACCTGCTCTCAGTGTGAGAAGGGATTACATAGAAAATAGGAGCAGGAAGATACCATTTGGCCCTTTGCGCCTGCTCTGCCATTCATTATGATCACGGTTTATCATCCAACTCCATAGCCTAATCCCGCTTTCCCCTCCGTATCCTTTGACCCCCTTCGCCCTCAGTGCTATATCTAACTGCTTCTTAAAAACATACAATGTATTGGCCTCAACTATTTCCTGTGGTAACAAATTCCACAGACTCACCACTCTCTGGATGAAGAAATTTCTCCTCATCTCTGTCCTAAATTGGGTCAGCGCGGTGACGCAGTGGGTTAGCCCTGCTGCCTCACGGCGCCGAGGTCCCAGGTTCGATCCGGCTCTATGTTATTGTCTGTGTAGAGTTTGCACATTCTTCCCGTGTTTGCATGGGTTTCACCCCCACAACCCAAAAAGATGTGCAGGGTAGGTGGATTGGCCACGCTAAATTGGACCCTCTTAATTGGAAAAAAATAATTGGGTATACTAAATTAAAAAACAAAAAGTCTTTGTCCTAAATGGTCTACCCCGTATCCTCAGATTGTGACCTCTGGTTCTCTACACTCCCACCGTCGGGAGAATCTTTCCTGCATCTCCCCTGTCAAGTCCTGTTAGAATATTATAGGTTTCAATTAGATCCCCCCCCCCCCTCATTCTTCTGAACTCCAGCGAATACACACCTAACCTTCCTCAGATTCAGAGACCAAAACTGCACACAATATTCTCGCCAAGACCCTGTATAATTGCAGCAAGATATCCCCGCTTCTGTACTTGGATCCGCTTGCAATGAAGGTGAATGGCTCACTCAACTTGTGCAAATCACACTGAAGGATCTCTGCAACTTCCTCACAGCTCACCCTTCCACGCAACTTGTGTCATCTGCAAATTTGGAGATATTGCATTTTGTTCCCTCATCTAAATGGTTAGCACTGCGGTCTGACGGAGCTGAGGACCAGTGTTCAATCCTGGCCCCAGGTTACTGTCCATGTGGAGACACGTTCTCCAAGTGTCTGTGTGGGTGTCACCCCATAACTCAAAGATGTTCACCTCTATTTAGGTGTTTTAGTAAGCTCAGAGAAGGGGGCAAAAGAGGGGGAGGTGTGGCGCTGCTAGTCAAGGACAGTATTACGGTGGCGGATAGGATGCTAGATGGGGACTCTTCTTCCGAGGTAGTATGGGCTGAGGTTAGAAACAGGAAAGGAGAGGTCACCCTGTTGGGAGTTTTCTATAGGCCACCTAATAGTTCTAGGGATGTAGAGGAAAGGATGGCGAAGATGATTCTGGAAAAGAGCGAAAGTAACAGGGTAGTTGTTATGGGAGACTTTAACTTTCCAAATATTGACTGGAAAAGATATAGTTCGAGTACATTAGATGGGTCGTTCTTTGTACAATGTGTGCAGGAGGGTTTCCTGACACAATATGTTGACAGGCCAACAAGAGGCGAGGGCACATTGGATTTGGTTTTGGGTAATGAACCAGGCCAGGTGTTAGATCTGGAGGTAGGTGAGCACTTTGGAAACAGTGACCACAATTCGGTGACCTTTACGTTAGTGATGGAAAGGGATAAGTATACCCCGCAGGGCAAGAGTTATAGCTGGGGGAAGGGCAATTATGATGCCATTAGACATGACTTAGGATGTGTAGGTTGGAGAAGTAGGCTGCAAGGGTGGGGCACACTGGATATGTGGAGCTTGTTCAAGGAACAGCTATTGCATGTTCTTGATAAGTACGTACCAGTCAGGCAGGGAGGAAGGGGTCGAGCGAGGGAACCGTGGTTTACCAAAGAAGTGGAATCTCTTGTTAAGAGGAAGAAGGAGGCCTATGTGAAGATGAGGCGTGAAGTTTCAGTTGGGGCGCTTGATAGTTACAAGGAAGCGAGGAAGGATCTAAAGAGAGAGCTAAGACGAGCAAGGAGGGGACATGAGAAGTCTTTGGCAGGTAGGATCAAGGAAAACCCAAAAGCTTTCTATAGGTATGTCAGGAATAAAAGAATGACTAGGGTAAGAGTAGGGCCAGTCAAGGACAGTGGTGGGAAGTTGTGTGTGGAGGCTGAGGAGATAAGCGAGATACTAAATTAATACTTTTCGTCAGTATTCACTCAGGAAAAAGATAATGTTGTGGAGGAGAATGCTGAGACCCAGGCTATTAGAATAGATGGCATTGAGGTGCGTAGGGAAGAAGTGTTGGCAATTCTGGACAAGGTGAAAATAGATAAGTCCCCGGGGCCTGATGGGATGTATCCTAGGATTCTCTGGGAAGCCAGGGAAGAGATTGCTGAGCCTTTGGCTTTGATTTTTATGTCATCATTGGCTACAGGAATAGTGCCAGAGGACTGGAGGATAGCAAATGTGGTCCCTTTGTTCAAGAAGGGGAGTAGAGATAACCCCGGTAACTATAGGCCGGTGAGCCTCACATCTGTTGTGGGTAAAGTCTTGGAGAGGATTATAAAAGATACGATTTATAATCATCTAGATAGGAATAATATGATTAGGGATAGTCAGCATGGTTTTGTGAAGGGTAGGTCATGCCTCACAAACCTTATCGAGTTCTTTGAGAAGGTGACTGAACAGGTAGACGAGGGTAGAGCAGTTGATGTGGTGTATATGGATTTCAGTAAAGCGTTTGATAAGGTTCCCCACGGTCGTCTATTGCAGAAAATATGGAGGCTGGGGATTGAGGGTGATTTAGAGATGTGGATCAGAAATTGGCTAGTTGAAAGAAGACAGAGGGTGTGGTTGATGGCAAATGTTCAGAATGGAGTTCAGTTACGAGTGGCGTACCACAAGGATCTGTTCTGGGACCGTTGCTGTTTGTCATTTTTATAAATGACCTAGAGGAGGGCTCAGAAGGTTGGGTGAGTAAATTTGCAGACGACACTAAAGTCGGTGGAGTTGTAGACAGTGTGGAAGGATGTTGCAGGTTACAGAGGGACATAGATAAGCTGCAGAGCTGGGTTGAGAGGTGGCAAATGGAGTTTAATGCAGAGAAGTGTGAGGTGATTCACTTTGGAAAGAATAACAGGAATGCGGAATATTTGGCTAATGGTAAAATTCTTAGCAGTGTGGATGAGCAGAGGGATCTCGGTGTCCATGTACATAGATCCCTGAAAGTTGCCACCCAGGTTGATAGGGTTGTGAAGAAGGCCTATGGTGTGTTGGCCTTTATTGGTAGAGGGATTGAGTTCCGGAGCCATGAGGTCATGTTGCAGCTGTACAAAACTCTGGTACGGCTGCATTTGGAGTATTGCGTACAGTTCTGGTCGCCTCATTATAGGAAGGACGTGGAAGCTTTGGAACGGGTGCAGAGGAGATTTACCAGGATGTTGCCTGGTATGGAGGGAAAATCTTATGAGGAAAGGCTGATGGACTTGAGGTTGTTTTCGTTAGAGAGAAGAAGGTTAAGAGGTGACTTAATAGAGGCATACAAAATGATCAGAGGGTTAGGGTGGACAGTGAGAGCCTTCTCCCGCGGATGGAGGTGGCTAGCACGAGGGGACATAGCCTTAAATTGAGGGGTAATAGATATTGGACAGACGTCAGAGGTAGGTTTTTTACGCAGAGTGGTGAGGCCGTGGAATGCCCTACCTGCAACAGTAGTGAACTCGCCAACATTGAGGGCATTTAAAAGTTTATTGGATAAGCATATGGATGATAATGGCATAGTGTAGGTTAGATGGCCTTTAGTTTTTGACTTCCCATGTCGGTGCAACATCGTGGGCCGAAGGGCCTGTACTGCGCTGTATCGTTCTCTGTTCTATTTACACAATTCACTCGGTTATGCCGTCTGCAGTCACACCAGGGAGTTCACACTGGGGAGAGGCCATTCACCTGCTCTCAATGTGTGAGGGGATTTAGTAATTCATCGCACTTTCTGAGACACCAACAAGTTCAGAACTGATTACAGGGATTGGATTCCGCTGTTATTGTTTCTGTTCTCAATTACATCCAGGATTGCATTTTGTTCATTCTGTTGGTCAATGGGGATGGTCGGAGGGTTTCTTTCTGCTGGACTGGCCGGTCTCACGGCTTCTCCCCCAGTCGGCTGATTCTCTCTGGGCCTTCTTGCGAATATCTGGTTACACATTTCGCAAGGATCAAGGAGCGAAAGGGGTTTGGCGGTTAGAAGATGTTTCATTACCATTTCTGTTTGGAAACCCCAAAAATCATGCCTCATTGCCATGAAGATGGGCTATGGTGGTTACATGATTCTTTTGTTTAATTTATCTTCATGTTTCTCACAGAAAAAAACAATCAGGGTATGAGGGGCAAGTTGTCTGAGGTGCACTGGGAAACTACATTAAATATTGTGGCGGGAGACAGGCAATCACTGATATTTAAGGAATTATTACAGATTTACATGGTGATCGGTTTGCTCAGTTGGCTGGATGGCTGGTTCGTGCTGAGTGACACCAACAGCACAGGTTAAATTCCCATACTGGCTGAGGTTAGCCATGGACTTTGTCAGTATTTATGCTCCACATGATCCTCCACCCACCCCTCTACATCTCCCCATCAGCATTTCCTTCTATTCCTTCCCTCGTGTATGTATCTACCTTTCCATACAATGTATTCATGCTGTTCACCTCAACCACTCGCTGTGGTAACGAGTTCCACATTCTCACCACTCGCTGAGGATAGAGGTTTCCACTGAAATACCTATTGAATCCCTTTATAATCTCAAAGACTTCCACCAGGTCACCCATCAGCCTTTGCTTTTCCAGAAAAAAGCTGCCCCAGCCTTTCCCGAGTGTTAAATGCTCTCAGTTCTGTACATTATGATCTTTGTTGCACCTTATCCAGTGCATCTATTTCTTTTTCTAAATGGAGATCACCAATGTTTACAGAGCTCCCAGTGTAGTCTAACCATCTTTCGAAACAAGCTGAACATTTCCTCCGTGTTTTTCAATTCTATCCCTCTGCAATGGAACCCTGTATATGGGCTCCCCACTTTCGGAAAGATGTGATGTTCTTGGGGTGTAGAGGACATTAACAAGAATGGCACCAGAGATGAGGGACTCTAGTTAGTTGGAGCGACTGGAGCAGCTGAATCTCTCTTCTGAGATTACAGCATCTGGAGGATGGCGAATGGGGCCATTCAGCCCTTTGAGACCATGTCGGCTCCCTGTGGAGGAAGCCAGTCTGTCCATTGCCCCGTTCTATCCCCGAATCCCTGTGGGTTTATTTCTCTCAGTGCCTGTCCAATTTCCTATTGCAATCCTTCTGTCATCTCTGCACCGCCTACCCTCAGAGGCAGTAGGTTCCAGGTCGTTACCACTGCTTTAATGTACACAAGGCTCCTCGAGCACTGAAAAGTCTATTTGGCCCATTTTTCCCGTGCCAGTTCTTTGTACAGCAACCCATTTAATTCCATAGTTCGACTATTTTGTTTTCTTTTTCAGAATGTACCAATTTCCCTTTTGGAAGTTACAGTCCAATGAGATTCCAGCACCATTTATGGACAGTGCATTCCAAATCACAACAACTCGCTGTATTTCACAACAAATAATTGTGCATATGGTGTGTCGGGAGTTTCACAGAGTATTAAAAATGGTGTCAATGCCGTGGTTATTACACAAAATTAAGACTCAATCTTTATCAATGATTTTGGTGAGGACATCAAGTGTAATATATCCTAGTTTGTGGACAATTAGAACAAATGTACATTTTTATAAAACATCTCACTTCCACTGGACCTCCTGAAGTGTTTTAAAGCCAATGGAGTGCTTTTGAATCATATTCACTGTTGCAATGTAGGACGCTGTAAGTACGCATATGTAATCACATTTAGTTTTTAAATTTTTATTTTCATAGTGCATTCACTGTCATTAGTAATAATGTCAAGGAAGCCCTTTTATATCTCAAACATGTGGCTTCCTGCAGCCATTTCACCTTCTGTACCTTTTCTATATGAACTATGTATTGATTTCATAGCAAAAAACAAGAATTAAATTCATGATTATTCAGTAGTTAACATTGATTATCATTAGTGAATTGGTGTATTAGGTAATTATATTGCAAAGACTAGATCTTTATTTTTTTTTAATAAACAATTTTATTGAGGTAGTTTTTGGCTTTATAAACAGTTACAGACATCATCAGAAAGGAAGCAAAAAAGGCAAAAATGTGCAAACATCCACGTACTTTCAATAATTCCATCGTAACATATTGCACAAGCCCGCTCCCCTCCCACCCGTACTACCCGCCATATTTTCCCTCCTACTCTACTCTACCCTCCCCCCACCCCCCTGCTGACACTCACTCTCCCGCAAAGAAGTCAATAAATGGTTGCCACCTCCGGGTGAACCCCTGCACAGATCCCCTCAAGGCGAACTTAATTTTTTCCATCCCCAGGAAACTTGACATGTCCGCAAGCCACCACTCAGTCTTCGGGGGCTTTGAGTCCCTCCACGCCGATAATATTCGTAGCCGGGCTATCAGGGAATCAAAGGCCAGCACATCGGCCGCTTTCTCCCACTGGACGCCCGGGTCTTCCGAAAACCCCAAAAATTGCCACCCCTGGACTCATCACCACCCTTGTTTTTAGCACCTGGGACATGACCCCCGCAAATCCCTCCCAGTACCCCCTCAGCTCAGGGCATGCCCAAAACATGTGCACATGGTTCGCTGGTCCTCCCGCGCACCTAGCGCATTTGTCCTCTATCCCGAAAAATTTGCTCATCCGAGCCACCGTCATATGGGCCCGGTGAACGACCTTAAATTGGATCAGCCCGAGCCTAGCACATGTCGCGGTCGAGTTTACCCTACTCAGGGCCTCTGCCCACAGCCCATCCTCCATTTCCCCGCCTAGCTCCTTCTCCCATTTAAGTTTCAGTTCCTCTGTCTGGGACCCTTCCTCCCTCATGAGCACCTTATAAATACCTGAGACTCTACCCTCCCCTTCGTCCCTCCCAGAGACTATTCTGTCTAGGATCCCCATTGGCGGGAGGCGTGGGAAAGATGGGACCTGTCTACGAACAAAGTCCCGCAGCTGTAGGTATCTAAAATCATTTCCCCTTACCAACCCAAATTTCTCCTCCAAGCTCCTCAAACTCGCGAAGCTCCCTTCCAGGAACATATCACCCACCCTTCCCGCCCCTGCTCGCCGCCATACTCGGAACCCCCCATCCATACTGCCGGGGGCAAACCGATGGTTGTCGCAGATTGGCGCCCAGACAGACGCCCCCATCTCCCCCACATGCCTCCTCCACTGGCCCCATATCCGCAGGGTCGCCACCACTACCGGGCTGGTGGTGTACTTGGCCGGCGGCAGCGGTAGAGGAGCCGTGACCAGGGCTTCCAAACTGGAGCCCCTGCACGAAGCCGCCTCCACCCGCTCCCAAATAGACCCCGTACCCACCATCCACTTCCTTATCATAGCGATGTTGGCCGCCCAGTAATAATTGACCAGACTCGGCAAAGCCAGCCCTCCCTCGCTGCGGTTCCTCTCCAACATCGCCTTCTTCACCCGCGGAGACTTTCCCGCCCAGACAAAGCTCATGATCAGCCCGTTAACTCTTTTGAAGAAGGACTGTGGGATAAAGATCGGGAGGCACTGAAAAATAAACAAAAATCGAGGGAGGATTGTCATCTTTACAGTCTGCACCCTCCCTGACAGCGACAGCGGGAGTGCATCCCATCTCCGAAACTCTCCCTTCATTTGCTCCACCACCCTGGCCAAATTTAACTTATGCAGCCTGCCCCAGTCTCGTGCCACCTGGATTCCCAAATACCGGAAATTTTCCTCAACTAACCTAAACGGTAGCCCTCTCAATCTGTTCTCCTGGCCCCTTGCCTGTACCACAAACATTTCACTCTTGACCGTATTTAATTTGTATCCTGAGAACTGGCCGAACTCCCTCAGCATTCCCAGTATAGTTCCCATCCCGGCCACTGGGTCCGACACGTACAGGAGCAGGTCGTCTGCATAAAGAGAAACCCTGTGTTCAACCCCGCCTCTCACCATCCCCTTCCAACCCTCTGCGGCTCTCAGCTAGATCTTTATTTTTAAAAATAATACTATCAACCAAAATCTTTCCAGAAACTGCAGAACTATCAGAATTTGTTTGAAAAATAAATTACTTTTATAATTTTGAGAAGTTACAAGACATCATATTCTGCCAAGACTATGTGGGCTGGGCAGTGGAGGAATGGTATTGTTACTGGGCAAGTAATCCAGAGACCCAGGTTAATGCTCTGGGGATCTGGGATTGAATCTGCCTTTGACAGATATTGAAATTGAATAAAATCTCAAATTAAAAGTCGAATTATGACATTGTTGATTGTTGTAAAAACCCATCTGGTTCATTAATGTCCTTTTGGAATCTGCTCTCCTTACGTGGTCTGGTCTACACGTGACTCCAGATCCACAGCAATGTTGTGGTTGATTTGTAAGTGCCCTCTGAAATAGCCTCACAAGACACGCAGTTCAAGGGCAATTGGAATGAGCAGTAAATGCTGGTCCAGCCAGTGACGCCCACCTCCCATGAATGAATAATTTTTAAGGCGGCTCATTGTTCAATCTGAACATTAGTCAGAAACTGTCTCTTTGATTGGATTTGATTTATTGTCACGTGTAGCGAGGTACAGTGAAAAGTATTGTTCTGCGTACAGTCCAGACAGATCGTTCCATACATGAAACAATCTAGGATATCCGATAAATACACAATGTAAATACATAGACACAGACACCGTGTGAAGCATACTGAGTGTACTCAGTAGATAACTAGTGTATGTATAAACCAAATGTATAAATTAAATGTTACTGTATTAATTAGCTACCAGTCTGTAACATGATTAAATAAGTAGTGATCCTTAATTGAGTTACAATTAATTAAACAATAATGAATCAGTAGTTATAGTAAAAGTCTGAGTTTTATTTGTTGTATAAATTAATTCCTGTGTATATAAAGAATGTGCGATGAGGATAAATGTACTGGCAAGGGAGACCTTCCAACTCTGATTAGCCTCAATGTTTGAAACTGAATAAGGGGTTGCACAGAATCAGATAAAGGGATAGAATGAAACTGTTCAATTGTATTCCTGTCAAAGGTAATGAGAGAAGGTGGTGTCAGTAATTAAAGATCCAATTAAATTAAACTGGTGCCCAATTAACCAATGGTCATGTTACCACAGGCCCAACTCTGACATGAGGTAATGGTCACTTTGGGGATAAAGGTCGAGGTTCCGAAGGTCTTCCTTGCTGGCCAAGTACTGAAGACTCTCGAGGCCGAGTTCCAAGGAAATTAGTGTCAAAGGAGCCAGGGAGGGTTACGCTTCCACAGACTGATCACCTGCGTGAAGTTGTAAACGTAAATGTCTTCAAGTCGTTCAGTAAAGCTTCTCATTAAAAAACTCCTTTTTAAATTTACTGTTCAGAATTCTGCCTTTGATTTAATTGGTTAAAGTCTTGCCCGAACCAAAGCAAATTTATTAATTGGGGATGTCTGAAATCAATTAAGGATCAGAAAGCATCAATCTTCAATTTAAAACTTGCACTTCTGTAGCGCCTTTCATAACCACAGCTTGTCCCAAAGAGCTTCGGAAGTGTCGTCACTGTTAGAGGAAATGCAGCAGCCAATTTCCACAAAGCAAAATCCCACAAACAGCAATGTGGCAATGTGCAGATGATCTGATTTTGGTGATGTTGATTTTTTTTAAAAAATACATTTTGTTAAGGTTTTGTAATTTTATAATAATAAGTGACAACAGTAAACAATGCAAATCCACATAAAACATTGTGCATAAATCATCTCCATCCCTAACAAGTCCCTCTTACCCTCAACAGAGAATAGCCTAACTACCCGCCTTTAAGTTTTTTGCCTCTGCTGACAGTTAATTTTCTCTAAAGAAGTCGACAAACGGCTGCCACCTCCTGATGAAACCGAGCGTTGACCCTCTGAGGGCAAACTTCATTTTTCAAGTCTGAGAAATCCAGCCACGTCGCTAACCCAGATCTCTGATTCCGGGGGCTTCGAGTCCCTCCACACTAGCAATATCCGTCTCCGGGCTACCAGGGAGGCAAAGGCCAAGACATCAGCCTCTCTCGCCCCCTGGACTGCCGACACTCCAAAATCCGGCACCTCTGGGCTCAGCACCACCCGTGTTTTTAGGGCCGTGGACATGACATCTGTAAAACCCTGCCAGAATCCCCCAAGCTTCAGGCATGCCCAGAACATATGGACATGACTTGCTGTCCCCCCCCCCCCCCCCCCCCAACACACACACACACACACCTCTCCTCTACCCCAAAAAACCTGCTCATCCAGGCCACCAGCATTTGTGCCCGGTGAACGGGGCAGCACGATGGCACAGTGGTTAGAATCGCTGCCTCACGGCGCCAAAGTCCCAGGTTCGATCCCAGCTCTGGGTCACTGTCTGTGTGGAGTTTGCACATTATGCCTGTGTTTGCGTGGGTTTCGCCCCCACAACCCCAAGATGTGTAGACTAGGTGGATTGGCCACGCTAACATGCCCTTTAATTGGAAAAAATAAATTGGGTACTCTACATTTTTTAAAAAATGTCTGCCCTGTGAACGACCATAAATTGTATCAGGCTGAGCCTGGCACATGTTGAGGACGTATTGACTCTGCTCAAGGCATCCGCCCACAGACCTGCCTCTATCCTCCCCAGAGCTCCTCTTCCCATTTACCCTTTAGCTCCTCTATCTGAGTTTCCCTCGACTCCATGAGTTCTTTGTAGATATCCGATACCTTTCCCTCTCCCACCTCTCATAACGTTTAAGAGCCTTCTGACATTGGCCGTAAGTTGACTGCCCTTCACAAACCCCGTCTGGTCTTCCCTCATCACCTCACGGACACAGCCCTCTAGCCTTGAGGCCAATATTCTGGCCAACAGTTTGGCATCCACGTTCAATAGGGAGATTGGCCTATATGACCCACATAGCTCAGGGTCCATCACCCGCTTCAGGATCAAGGCCTGCGAGATTGTTGGGGGAAGGGCACCCTGCTCCCTTGCCTCATTAAATACCCTCACCAGCAGCGGGCCCAGCATCTCCGAGAACTTCTTATAAAATTCCACTGGGTAGCTGTCTGGTCCCAGGGCCTTACCCAATGCCTGGCCTCCAGCCCCTCTACTATTTCTTCAATTCCAATCGGGGCTCCCGACCACTCCACAAGTCCTTCCTTCGGACTTCAACTCACCCAGAAACTGCCTCATCCCCTCTACCCCAGCTGGGGTTCTGACTCATATAACTTGCTATAAAACTCCTTAAACACCCCAATCACCCCTGCTGGGTCCAAGACCGGGTTCCCACCTCTGTCCTTCACTCTTCCAAGCTCCCTGGCCACCTCTCTTTTCCTCAGCTCGTGTGCTAGCATCGTACTGGCCTTCTTACCATACTCGTATACCGCTCCCCCCTCGCCTTCCTCAGTTGCTCCTCCGCCTTCCCTCCAGATAACAGCTCAAACTCCATTTGTAGCCCCTGCCACTCCTTCAATAACCCCTGCCTCCGGGGCCTCCGAATATGTCCTGTCCACCTGGAGTATTTCCCCAACTACCCTGTCCCTCTCTGCTTGCTCCACCTTTTCCCTATGGGCCCGTATCGACATTAACTCCCCCCTAACCGCTGCCGAGACACCCCCGTGTCATTTATTTCCAAATAGTTCTGGATAGATTCCCTCACCCGCCCGCACACCCCCTCATCCGCTAACAGTCCCACACCCAACCTCCATTGCGGGCGCTGCCCTCTCTCCTTACTCACCCGTAAATCCACCCAATGTGGGGCATGGTCCGACAGAGCAATTGCCGAATATTCGGTATCAACCACCCTCGCCAGTAGAACCATGCTCAGAATAAAGAAGTTGATCCGGCAGTACGCTTTGTGCACATGGGAGAAAAAAAGAAAATTCCTTCACTCTTGGCCGTCCGAACCTCCACGGGTCTACCCCACCCACACCCACAATTCACCTCCATTGGCCCGCCTTTGGGCATCCACTGTCCTCGACCTCCCCTTTTGTCTCTCAGCATTAGTTTCTCCTCTGTCAGCAGAGCAGCTCCCTCTTCCCCCCTCCGCCCCACTTTAGCAGCAGAAGAATCCCAACCCCCCTTAACAAACTTACCACCTGCTCACCACCCCCTCCCCCACTGCACTTCCGTGATTTAGCCCACCTAGTCTGGTAACCCACCCATGACGCCAGACATCCTATCCCACCCCCCCTCCCGCTCAAACATACATATTCAAAACATCACAGTCCCCAATCAACACACAGTAGAAAAAATCTCTCCACCATCTACCTACTGAAATAAAGTTAACTTTACAAATCTAAGCAACGGCCTAAAAAACTGTTACACAGAGAGCACTGCATATACAGATCAAAACTAAGGAAACTTTAACAGAATCGATACCGCAATACCCTCCCCCAAGGTTCAATGCCCTCAAACTCCTGCCAGCCTTTTGTCTTTGATAAAGTCCATCGCTTCGTCCGGCGATTCAAGGTAAAGTTCTTGGCCCTCAAACATGACCCACAGACGCATTGGGTATAACAACCCAAACTTCACCCCCTGCTCGAAGAGGGCCAATTTTACCCTATTGAATCCAGCTCGTCTTTTGGCCAGTTTCACGCCCAGGTTCTGGTAGATGCGCAGCTCACAGTTCTCCCACTTGCAGCTCAGTGTCTGCTTCGCCCACCGCAAAATCCGCTCCTTACCCAGGAAGCGATGCATTTGCACCCGGATCACCCTCAGAGGTTCATATCACTCGCGGCTTCCTCGCAAGCGCTCTATCTACTTCCAAGGGTCGAGAAAACGCTCCATCTCCCATCAGCTTTTCCAGCATATTTGTCACACATGCCCTTGCGTCCGACCCTTCACTGCCCTCCAGGAGGCCAACAATCCTCAGGTTCTGTCTCAGGGACCTGTTCTCCAGGTCCTCCTGCAACTTTTCCTGGTGGTCCCTCATCAGCCCCACCTCCACCTCCAAAGCGGTTAAATGGTCCTCGTGCTCAGCCACCTTCTGGATCGCCGGTCTATGGGCTTCCAGCCCGTTCCACCCAATCAATCCTTGCCTTAATTAGGTTGCCTTCATTTGCTTGGTGAAGCTCTCCTGAATGAACTCCACCCGCAGTAACATTGACCACTGTGTCACCAAACCGGGATCCTGCGCCTCCGCCATGCTTTCCCGTGCTGCAGGTTCTACAGTCAGCTTCGCTGCTCAACTAATTCTTCTTGGACGACCGTTTCTGGTCCACGGCTCCACATACTGGTGGGGGATTTCTCCTCACTGTCTCACTCTCCACCGATGTTTCTAATAGAATTCCGAAAAAAATTGGGAGAATAGGTTCAAAATGTCCGTCATGAGCGGGAGCTCCCAAATGCGCGACCTCCTACTCCATGGCCGCCACCAGAAGTCAAAAGGATGAAATTTAGCGACAGTTTGGTCCGGTGGGCTCGTGGAAGGGCGGGAAGCAGCAGAGGCAGCTGATCGGATTAACTCAATCTCAGTCACAAAGAAGCTCCACAAGCTCCTCACACTTCTTGTTGGAGGTGAGGATGGAAGAGACAGGGGAGAGCGAGAGTACTTCAAAAGGAACTAACTTGTGTCAGAGATATTAGAAAGTTTCAACACTGCGTATTTAACATAATTCTAATTTATTTAACTTTCAGCCAGAATATTAGCCCCTGTAAATGGGCCGGACTTTGTCATCAGCAGAAAGAGACCCAAATGAACATGGTTCAGTCCTGAATGTGAGTTCACAGCAAAATCCAATCACTGTGTTTACTTGTGGCCTCGTTGGTGTTTCAGCAGGTGGGATGAAGTGGTGAATCCCTTCCCACACTGGGAGCAGGTGAATGGCCTCTCCCCGGTGTGAATTCGTTGATGTGCAGTGAGGTAAGATGATTGTCTGAACCCAGTCCCACACTGAGAGCACCTGAACGGTCTCTCGTCAGTGTGAACACGTTGATGACACATCAATTCCCAAGAACTATTATAGCACTTCCCACAGTCTGGACATTGAAACGGTCTCTAATCAGTGTGAACTCGCTGGTGACTCAGCAGGTTGGATGACTGAGTGAATCCCTTCCCACACGTGGAGCAGGTGAATGGTCTCTCCCCAGTGTGAACACGCTGGTGAATCAGCAGGTGGGATGACCGAGTGAATCCCTTCCCACACGTGGAGCAGGTGAATGGTCTCTCCCCAGTGTGAACACGCTGGTGTTTCCGCAGTGTGGATGATTCAGTGAATCCCTTCCCACACGTGGAGCAGGTGAATGGTCTCTCCCCTGTGTGAACTCGCTGGTGTTTCCGCAGTGTGGATGACTCAGTGAATCCCTTCCCACACGTGGAGCAGGTGAACGGTCTCTCACCAGTGTGAACTCGCTGGTGTCTCAGCAGTTGGGATGACTGAGTGAATCCCTTCCCACACGTGGAGCAGGTGAATGGTCTCTCCCCAGTGTGAACTCGCTGGTGACCCAGCAGGTTGGATGACTGAGTGAATCGCTTCCCACACGTGGAGCAGGTGAACGGTCTCTCCCCAGTGTGAATTCGCTGGTGTTTCCGCAGTGTGCATGAATGAGCGAATCCCTTCCCACAGGTGAAGCAGGTGAATGGTCTCTCCCCAGTGTGAACTCGCTGGTGACTGAGCAGGGCGGACAACTGAGTGAATCCCTTCCCACACGTGGAGCAGGTGAATGGCCTCTCCCCTGTGTGAACACGCTGGTGACTCAGCAGGTGGGATGACTGAGTGAATCCCTTCCCACACGTGGAGCAGGTGAACGGTCTCTCCCCAGTGTGAACACGCTGGTGACTCAGCAGGTGGGATGACAAAGTGAATCCCTTCCCACACTCGATGCAGGTGAACAGTCTCTCCCCAGTGTGAACTCGCTGGTGACTGAGCAGGGCGGACAACTGAGTGAATCCCTTCCCACACGTGGAGCAGGTGAATGGCCTCTCCCCTGTGTGAACTCGCTGGTGACTCAGCAGGTTGGATGACTTAGCGAATCCCTTCCCACACGTGGAGCAGGTGAATGGTCTCTCCCCAGTGTGAACACGCTGGTGACTCAGCAGGTGGGGTGACTGAGTGAATCCCTTCCCACACGTGGAGCAGGTGAATGGCCTCTCCCCTGTGTGAACTCGCTGGTGACTCAGCAGGTTGGATGACTTAGCGAATCCCTTCCCACACGTGGAGCAGGTGAATGGTCTCTCCCCAGTGTGAACACGTCGATGAGTTTCCAGATGGGATGGGGAAGTGAATCCTTTCCCACAGTCCGCACATTTCCACGGTTTCTCCTCAGTGCGGCTGCATTTCTGTCTCATGGGGCCTGATGACGTGTACGGTTTCTCCCCACTGTGAACGATGCTTTTTCCTTCCATGTTCAAAATCCGCTGATATTTAGGATATGATAAATTGAGGGCTCTGTCAGATCCTGATGTGATGCTTGGTTTGAGTTTCCGGACTTTGAAGCCTCCCCTTCGAACACCCTGTGAAACTGATTGAAAACAGAAAATAGGGAGTGAGAGAGAACCCACAGAAACACAAAGGCAGGTTGTGAAATTGAGCTGAATGAATCTGGTCATTTGTGGGGCCGGCTCTGGGAAAAAGTGACCATGAAAACTGCTGGATTGTCACAAAAACCCAACTGGCCTCTTAAAGGAGGACAGAGAAAGAGGTGAAGAGAGATTTTGTACATCTACAAGTCATATTAAAGAGAATAGATGGCAAAGCTAATTCAATCTTGAGTTTCATAAACATTAACCGAAGAGATAATGCAGGAACATCTCAGCATGTCTGGCAGCATCTGTAGGGAGAGAAAAGATCTCATGTTGAGTCCAGATGGTCCTTTGTTAGTTCTTTTCTCTCCCTACAGATGCTGCCAGACCTGCTGAGATGTTCCAGCATTTTCTCTTTGGCTTCAGATTCCAGCATCCGCAGTAATTTGCTTTTATTCATAAACAGTAATATTGATACCAAAACTATGCTTCTGGTGGCACGGTGATCAGCACTGCTGCCTCACAGCGCTAGGGACTCGGGTTCAATTCCGGCCTTGGTGACTGTGTGTGTGGAGTTTGCACTTTCTCCCCATGTCTGCGTGGGTTTCCACCCGGTGCTCAGGTTTCCTCCAACAGTCCAAAGAAGGGAAAGTTAGGTGGATTGGCCTTGATAAATTGCCCCTTAGTGTCCAAGGATGTGCAGGTTAGGTGGGGCTATGGGGTTACAGGGACAGGGTAGGGGTGTGGGCCTAGACAGGGTGCCGTTGCAGAGAATCACTGCAGACTCAATGGGCCGAATGGCCCCCTTCTGCATTGTAGGAATTCTATGGCTCCAATTCTATTCTATGAATCTTTATAAATCTCTGGTCACCACTCTTCAGGAAGGATGTGAAGGTTCCTGGAGAAGGTGCAGAGGAGATTTACCAGAATGGTTCCAGCAAAGGAGGCTGAGGGGAGATTTGATTCAGGGACACAAGATTATGCCAGGTTTCCATCAGGTGGACAAAGAAACTCCGTTTCAATTCACTGATCGTACAAGCAGCCGGGACACAGATTTAAAGTTTTGGGTCAAACCTGGATTGAATGATATAAGATCCTGAGGGGTCTTGACAGGGTGGATGTGGAGAGGATGTTTCCTCTTGTGGGAGAATCTAGAACAAGGCGTCACTGTTGCAAAATAAGGGGTCACCCATTTCAGATGGAGATGAAGGTATTTTTTTCTCTTGAGGGTTGTAAGACAGGAGGTGGCACAGTGGTTAGCACTGCTGCCTCACAGCACCAGAGACCCAGGTTCAATTCCGGCCCTGGGTGACTGTGTGGGGTTTGCACGTTCTCCCTGTGTCTGTGTGAGTTTCCTCCGGGTGCTCCGGATTCCTCACAGAGTTCAAAGATGTGCAGGTTAGGTGGATTGGCCAGGTTAGGTGGATCGGCCAGGTTAGGTGGATTGGCCAGGTTAGGTGGATTAGAACAAAGTAAATTACAGCACAGGAACAGGCCCTTCAGTCCTCCCTGCCTGCGCCGATCCAGATCCTTTATCTAAACCTGTCTCCTATTTTCCAAGGTCTACTTCCCTCTGTTGCCGCCCGTTCATATACCTGTCTAGATGCCTCTTAAATGATGCTATCGTGCCCGCCTCTACCACCTCCACTGGTAAAGCGTTCCAGGCACCCACCACCCTCTGCGTAAAAAACTTCCCACGCACATCTCCCTTAAACTTTCCCCCTCTCACCTTGAAATCGTGACCCCTTGTAACTGACACCCCCACTCTTGGAAAGAGCTTGTTGCTATCCACCGTGTCCATACCTCTCATAATTTTGTAGACCTCAATCAGGTCCCCCCTCAACCTCCGTCTTTCCAACAAAAACAATCCTAATCTACTCAACCTTTCTTCATAGCTAGCACCCTCCATACCAGGCAACATTCTGGTGAACCTCCTCTGCACCCTCTCCAAAGCATCCACATCCTTCTGGTAATGTGGCGACCAGAACTGCACGCAGTATTCCAAATGTGACCTAACCAAAGTCCTATACAACTGTAACATGACCCGCCTACTCTTGTACTCAATACCCCGTCCGATGAAGGCAAGGATGCTGTATGCCTTCTTGACCACTCTATCAACCTGCGTTGCCACCTTCAGGGTACAATGGACCTGAACTCTCAGATCTCGCTGTACATCAATTTTCCCCAGGACCCTTCCATTGACCATATAGTCCGCTCTTGAATTTGATCTTCCAAAATGCATCACCTCGCATTTGCCTGGATTGAACTCCATCTGCCATTTCTCTGCCCAACTCTCCAATATATCTATATTTTGTTGTATTCTCTGACAGTCCTCCTCGCTATCTGCCAATCTTAGTATCATCTGCAAACTTGCTAATCAGACCACCTATACCTTCCTCCAGGTCATTTATGTCGATCACAAACAACAGTGGTCCGAGCACGGATCCCTGTGGAACACCACTAGTCACCCTTCTCCATTTTGAGACACTCCCTTCCACCACTACTCTCTGTCTCCTGTTGCCCAGCCAGTTCTTTATCCATCTAGCTAGTACACCCTGAACCCCATGCGACTTCACTTTTTCCATCAACCTGCCATGGGAAACCTTATTAAACACCTTACTAATGTCCATGTATATGGCATCTACAGCCCTTCCCCCATGAATTAACTTTGTCACTTTCTGAAAGAATTCTATTAGGTTTGTAAGACATGACCTTCCCTGCACAAAACCATGCTGCCTATCACTGATAAGTGTATTTTCTTCCAGATGTGAATAGATCCTATCCCTCAGTATCTTCTCCAACAGTTTGCCTACCACTGACGTCAAGCTCACAGGTCTGTAATTCCCTGGATTTTCCCTGCTACCCTTCTTAAACAAAGGGACAACATTAGCAATTCTCCAGTCCTCCGGGACCTCACCTGTGCTCAAGGATGCTGCAAAGATATCTGTTAAGGCCCCAGCTATTTCGACCCTCGCTTCCCTCAGTAACCTGGGATAGATCCCATCCGGTCCTGGGGACTTGTCCACCTTAATGTCTTTTAGAATACCCAAAACTTCCCCTTTCCGTATGGCAACTTGACCTGGAGTATTTAAACATCCATCCCTAGCCTCAACATCCGTCTTGTCCCTCTCCTTTGTGAATACCGATGCAAAGTACTCATTAAGAATCTCACCCATTTCCTTTGAGTCCACGCATAAATTCCCTCTCTTGTTTTTGAGTGGGCCAATCGTTCCCTAGTTACCCTCTTGCTCCTTACAGACGAATAAAAGGCTTTGGGATTTTCCTTAACCCTGTTAGCCAAAGTTATTTCATGACCCCTTTTAGCCCTTTTTATTGCGCGTTTGAGATTCGTCCTACTTTCCCGATATTCCTCCAAAGCTTCATCAGTTTTGAGTCGCCTTGATCTTACATATGCTTCCTTTTTCATCTCAGCTAGTCTCACAATTTGACCCGTCATCCATGGTTCCCTAATCTTGCCATTTCTATCTCTCATTTTCACAAGAACATGTCTGTCCTGCACTCTAATCAACCTTTCCTTAAAAGACTTCCACATTCCACAGGTTGATAGGGTTGTGAAGAAGGCCTATGGTGTGATGGCCTTTATTGGTAGAGGGATTGAGTTCCGGAGCCATGAGGTCATGTTGCAGTTGTACGGTGAGGCCGTGGAATGCCCTACCTGCAACAGTAGTGAACTCGCCAACATTGAGGACATTTAAAAGTTTATTGGATAAGCATATGGATGATAAGGGCATAGTGTAGGTTAGACGGCCTTTAGTTTTTTCCATGTCGGTGCAACATCGAGGGCCGAAGGGCCTGTACTGCGCTGTATCGTTCTATTTCAAATGTGGATTTACCCTTAAACAGCTGCTCCCAATCCACATTCCCTAGCTCCTGCTGAATTTTGTTATACTCTGCCTTTCCCCAATTTAGTACTCTTCCTTTCGGACCCCTCTTGTCCTTGTCCATGAGTATTCTAAAACTTACGGAATTGTGATCGCTATTCCCAAAGTAATCGCCGACTGAAACATCAACCACCTGGCCGCGATCATTCCCCAATACCAGGTCCAGTATGGCCCCTTCCCGAGTTGGACTATTTACATACTGCTCTAAAAAAACTCTCCTGGATGCTCCTTACAAACTCTGCTCCATCTACGCCTCCAACACTACACGAATCCCATTCAATGTTGGGGAAGTTAAAATCTCCCATCACAACCACCCTATTGCTCCTACATTTTTCTATAATCTATCTGCATATTTGTACCTCTACTTCATGCTCGCTTTTGGGAGGCCTGTAGTAAAGTCCCAACAATGTTACTGCACACTTCCTATTTCTTAGCTCCACCCATATTGCCTCAGTGCTCGAATCCTCTATCGTGCCCTCCTTAATCACAGCTGTGAAATCATCACTGACGAGTAATGCAACTCCTCCACCCCTTCTACCTCACTCTCTATCCCTCCTGAAGCATCTATACCCTGGGATATTCAGTTGCCAGTCCTGCCGTTACCTCAACCAAGTCTCAGTAATACCAATAACATCATATTCCCAGGTACTGATCCAAGCCCTAAGTTCATCTGCCTTACCTGCTACACTTCTCGCATTAAAACAAATGCACCACAGACCACCTGTCCCTTTGCGTTCATCATCTCTTCCCTGTCGACTCTTCCTCTTAGTCACATGGAGTTTATTATCTCGTACCTTACCGGCTTTAGTTGCTGCTTCTTTACTGACCTCTAACTTCCTAATCTGGTTCCCATCCCCCTGCCACATTAGTTTAAAACCTCCCCAACAGTGTTAGCAAAAGCACCCCCTAGGACATTGGTTCCAGTCCTGCCCAGGTGTAGACCATCCAGTTTGTAATGGTCCCACCACCACCAGAACCAGTTCCAATGTCCCGAAAATCTGAACCCCTCCCTCCTGCACCATTTCTCAAGCCACGTATTCATTCTGACTATTCTTGAATTTCTACTCTGACTGTCCCGTGGCACTGGTCGCAATCCTGAGATTACTACCTTTGAGGTCCTACTTTTTAACTTGTCTCCTAACTCCCTAAATTCTGATTGTAGGACCTCATCCTTTTTTTTACCTATATCATTGGTGCCTATATGCACCGCGACAACTGGCTGTTCACCCACCCCCTTTAGTATGTCCTGCAGCTGATCGGAGACATCCCTGACCCGAGCACCCGGGAGGCAACATACCATTCGGGAGTCTCGTTTTCGACCACAGAAACGCCTGTCTACTCCCCTTACAATTGAATCCCCTATGACTATAACCCTGCCAGTCTTTTTCCCGCCCTTCTGTGCAGCAGAGCTAGCCACGGCGCCATGAGCCTGGCTACTACTGCCTTCCCCTAGTGAGTCATCTCCCCCAACAGTATCCAAAACGCTTTACCTGTTTTGGAGGGAGATGACCACAGTGGGCACATGCACTGCCTTCCTGCTCTTTCTCTGCCTTTTGTTCGCCCATTCCCTGTCTCCCTCACCAATCCTAATCTGCGGTGTGACCAACTCACTGAACGTGCTATCCACGACTTCCTCAGCATCGCGGATGCTCCAAAGTGAGTCCACCCGCAGCTCCAGAGCCGTCATGCGGTCTAACAGGCGCTGCAGCTGGACACACTTCCCGCACATGAAGGAGTCAGGGACATCGGCCGCATCCCTGAACTCCCACATTGAGCATCAGGAGCATAACACGGGTCTGGGTTCTCCTGCCGTTTTTACCCTTTACCTTAACTGACTACAAACTATACTATCAAATAATTAACAAGTGAAAGGAACAAAGATTTTACCTACCAATCACAATACTTACCAACACACGAAGAGTTAAATTTCTCCCAGCTGCTGCTAATTGGAGCACTTTCCTTACCAGCCAATCAGATCTCTGCTTTGCTGTGATGTCGTTCTTCCAGGTAAGTTTTTAAAGTTTTAAAGAGGTAAACTTACCTTCCCAAAGACCCCTCGCCACTGCTCACGCCAAGAATCTGATGTCCGCTGCTCCTTTTCAACACAAACTTTTTTTTGGGTTGGAGGAGGAGGGCGGGTGGGAGACACTACACGGGTGAAAAATGAAATGAAAATCGCTTATTGTCACGAGTAGGCTTCAATGAAGTTACTGTGAAAAGCCCCTAGTCGCCACATTCCGGCGCCTGTCCGGGAAGGCTGGTACGGGAATCGAACCGTGCTGCTGGCCTGCTTTAAAAGCCAGCGATTTAGCCAAGTGAGCTAAACCAGCCCCTGGGTAGTGTCTGGGTAGACACTGGGTAGTGTCTCGGGTTTAGCCGCTGCCCAAATATATCAATTCACTCCCCTTCCCAGAGCGCAATTCGGCTCCTCCCACTCACTGCAAACTGCAAGTTACATTTTTTTTAAAGTAGGGAATCTTACCGCTCCCTTTCAGCTCCTCCCACGCACTGAAACTGCAAGGTGAAATCAATTCACTCACCTTCCCAGAGCGCAATTCGGCTCCTCCCACTCACTGCAAAACTGCAATTAAGTTTTTTTTTTAAAGTAGGGAATCTTGCCGCTCCCTTTCAGCTCCTCCCACGCACAGGTTGGCCAGGTTAGGTGGATTGGCCGGGTTAGGTGGATTGGCCGGGTTAGGTGGATTGGCCATGCCAAATTGCCACTTCGTCTCCAAGGACGTGGATGTTGGGTGGGGTTATGAGGATGGAGTGGGCATGGGTGGGGTGGGCCTGGGTGGGGTGCTCTTTCAGAGGGTTGGTGCAGACCTGATGGGCCAAATGGGCTCCTTCTGCACTGTCGGGATTCTATGACTTTGGAACTTCCGTCCTTAAAATGCAGTGGAAGCAGAGTCCTTGAATATTTTTTTAAAAATAAATTTAAAGTGCCCAATTCATTTATTAATAATTAAGGGGCAATTTAGCGTCACCAACCCGCCTACTCTGTACATCTTTGGGTTGTGGGAGACGAAACCTACACAACCACAGGGAGAATGTGCAAACTCCACACAGAGACCCAGAGCCTTGATCGAACCTTGAACCTCGGCACAGTGAGGCAGCAGTGCTAACCACTGCACCACCGTGCTGCCCTGTCTTTGAATATTTTAGGGCAGCACGGTGGCCTAGTGGTTAGCACAACTGCCTCACGGCACTGAGGTCCCAGGTTCGATCCCGGCTCTGGGTCACTGTCCGTGTGGAGTTTGCACATTCTCCCCGTGTCTCCGTGGGTTTCGCCCCCACAACCCAAAAATGTGCAGAGTAGGTGGATTGGCCACGGTAAATTGCCCCTTGGAAAAAATAATTGGGTAATCTAAATTTTAAAAAAAAAAGTCTTTGAATATTTTTAAGGCAGAAATTAATAGATTCTTGATAAGCAAGAGGGTGAAAGATTATCGGGGTCGGCAGGAATGTGGAGTTGAGGTTAAAATTTTTGATTGATGGAGCAGGCTCGAGGGGCCGACTCCTAGTCTGTATGTAAGGAGCAGGCTCGAGGGACCGACTCCTAGTCTGTGTGTAAGGAGCAGGCTCGAGGGACCGACTCCTAGTTTGTGTGTAAGGAGCAGGCTCAAGGGACCGACTCCTAGTTTGTGTGTAAGGAGCAGGCTCGAGGGACCGACTCCTAGTTTGAGTGTAAGGGGCAGGCTCGAGGGGCCGACTCCTAGTTTGTGTGTAAGGAGCAGGCTCAAGGGACCGACTCCTAGTTTGTGTGTAAGGAGCAGGCTCGAGGGGCCAACTATTTTTTTCAGAGACCCAAAAATCTTTTTTACTGTTCTAATGATTTTAGAGACCAGTGCATGAATCTCACCAAGGCAGAAGGTAAAATTTTAATTCATTGGAAGTCTGCTGATGAACATGATGGCATGCGCTGCGAGCCTGGACTGGATGCCAACTCGCCCGGATTGACTGACTGGAGACTCCAGGGTTCTATTTTATGATTTGTGGGAGTCACTGGCTGGGCCAACATTTATTGCCCATCCCTAATTTCCCTTAAACTGAGTGGCTTGCTCAGCCAATTGTTGATTGTTATAAAGACCCATCTGGTTCACTCATGTCCTTCAGTGAAGGAAATCTTCTATCCTTACCTGGTCTGGCCTATACGTCACTCCAGATCCACAGTCAGCTGGTTGACCCTTAAAATGCTCTGACATGCCCTCAGTTCAAGGGCAATTAGGGATGGGCAGTGAATGCTGGCCCAGCCAGCGACTCCCACATCCCGAGAATGAACAGAAAAGAAAATCTGCCGTCCTTACCTGGTCTGGCCGACATGAACATAGAGTGCAGAAGGAGGCCATTCGGCCCATCGAGTCAGCACCGACCTACTTAAGCCCTCATTTCTACCCGATCCCAGTAACCCAATAACCCCTCCTAACCTTTTTGGACAATAAGGGCAATTTAGCATGGCCAATCCACCTAACATGCACATCTTTGGACAGTAGGAGGAAACCGGAGCACCCGGAGGAAACCCACGTCGACACGGGGAGAATGTGCAGACTCCGCACAGGCAGTGACCCAGCGGGGAATCGAACCTCGGACTCTGGTGCTGTGCAGCCACAGTGCTAACGACTTATGCTACCCAATCCATTCTCTTATTTCCTATAGACCCAACTATCCTAACACACCCTCAGATGACCTCCCATATTCAACCTCCCTGTAATATTGAGTTAATCCAGTGGCTCAGTGACCTATAAAATTTCCCGTTTAAGAAGCACCTTTTCCTCCAGGGTTGTGTCTCCCTATCTCTGTCATCTCAACCAGCCACCGAGATGTTTGCTCTCATCTAATTCTGGACTCAGACTGAGATAGACAATTGCTAATCAGGAAGGGAATTATGGGGATAAGACGGGAAAGTGGAATTGAGGATATCAGATCAGCCACCATTTCATGGAATGGCAGGGCAGACTCGATGGGCCGAATGGCCTACTTTGCTCTACGTCTTACATGTTATGGTCATGAGCATTCTCAATATTTTTGGCTTTTTTAAAAATAAATTTAGAGTACCCAATTCATTTTTTCCAATTAAAGGGCAATTTAGCGTGGCCAATTCACCAAAGATGGGTTGTGGGGGCGAAACCCTGCAAACACGGGGAGAATGTGCAAACTCTACACAGACAGTGACCCAGAGCCGGGATCGTACCTGGGACCTCGGCGCTGTGAGGCAGCAGGGCTAACCCACTGCACCACAATGCTGTACTTAGCATTTGCAATATTAATCACTATGACTGGTGCCTGTTTTTTCAGTTGCCTGAGAGCCAAACTGTGGAAATTCTTCCTTAAACCTCTCCTGCTCACTCCTTCACTTTCCTATTTTCAGAATCTCCTTAAAACCTACCTTGTAGACAAGCTTTTGTCCACCTGCTCTGATATTCCACTGTGTGGCTCAGTGACAAATGTTGCTGAGAATTGAGCGACACCTCGATGCCTCATTACAAAAATGCATCAAATTGGGGCATGTTTCTCGCTTTCAAATCCTCGACATGTTGCATAATTACTCTCGGTGGGTGAGGATGCACCAGGATGTCCATCACCACCTGAACCAGTGTTGCCTCTGCGTCCACCTGAATCCAGCTCTGAGAACAGAAGGTCGCAAAGGAGACTCCCCGGGTCACCGGGACCCTGAGCCCCGCCCACACTATTGCGTCACATAACGGCGCATGCGCTTCACTCCTCACTGATCCAAGGTGGCGGCCGGTCACCTGGGCCTGTTCCTGCGGAAAAGCCTGGGTGTTACAAACCCGGGGCCTCCAGGTTTTTATTGAGGTTGTGAGACCTGCACAGGGTGTTTATGAAGCCTCGGCTCCCTCCCCACCCCCACTCCCGGCTCCATTCCTCCCTCCGGCCCACCGACTCTCACCCGTTCAGAAAAGCGTCTCCCAGACTCACAGGGCCCCGAGCAAAGTGACACTGCGCATGCTCCACATACAGCCCAGCATTGCGCCTGCGCGGTTGGCTCCTGTGGAGTGAGTAGGGCACTTGCACATACGCAGGGGATGCTGGGTACTTACAGCGCCAGTGAACCGTGACACTGCAGTGAAAATAAATTTGTTCCCCAATTGAGATTAATTGCTTTTCAAAAAATTCAGACTCATTTTTATATATATGAATATATATGAATATTTCTAACTAAGGGGCAATTTAGTGTATAATTTAACGACACTGCACATTTTCTTGGGATGTGGGGGTAAAACCCATGCAGATACGGATGTGACCCGGGTCTGAGATTGAACACAGGTTCTCGGAACTACTGCACCATCGTTCCATCCCAGTGCTCTCTTATATTTCATTTCTGGGAATAAGAAGAGATTTTTAAACGTTTCCAATCTCCCTCTCACCTCCCCTGATTCTATTTGTACTGGGCTCTGTCCAAGAATCATTGTTTCCCCTCTCTTTTCTCTCTATTCCCTGACATTGACTGTTGATTCCATTATAGGAGGAAATCATGCGGCTCTTCATCCCTGTGTTGGCTCTTTGGACATTCAATCCAATTACTTACACACACCAGGCGACACTGTCAGAACAATATCTATCTGATATATCAGATGTGGAGTGGCCAACGTTGGACTGGAGTGGACACAATAAGAAGCCTTACAGCACCAGATTAAAGTCCAACAGTTTTGTTTATAGTCACTAGCTTTTGGAGCGCAGCTCCTTGATCAGGACAAAAGGTGAACGGAGAAGGTCTTCCAACATATCAGTTCGAAGATCTACAGTCCTACTACATCCAATCGTGAATTGTGGTGCAATTAAACAGCTCACTGGAGGAGGAGGATCCACAAATACCCCATCTTCAAGAATGGAGGAGCTCAGCACATTTGTGCAAAAGACAAGAAGCATTTGCAGTAACATTCAGCCAAAAGTGCCGAGTGGGTGATCCGGCTTGGTCTCCTCCAGAGATCTCCAACATCACAAATACCAGTCTTCAGCCAATTTGATTCACATCACGTGATATCAAGTGAATACTGCGAAGACATTGTTCCGTCATTACTACTGAAGACTTGTGCCATACCCCTAGCAAAGCTGTTCTAATAAAGCTGGAACACTGGCATCTACCCAGCAACTGGAGGGTAGCACAGTGGCTAGCACTGATGCTTTACAGAACCAGGGTCCCAGGTTCGGTTCCTGGCTTAGGTCACTGTCTGTGCGGGGTCTGCATGTTCTCCCCGTGTCTGCATGGGTTTCCTCCCGGTGCTCCGGTTTCCTTCCATAAGTCCCAAAAACGTGATGTTAGGTAATTTGAACATTCTGAATTTTCCCTCTGTGTACCTGAACAGGCACTGGAGTGTGGCGACTAGGGGCTTTTCAAGTAACTTCATTGCAGTGTTAATGTAAACCTACTTATTATTGTTATATGTGGAAATTTGCCCCAGTGTGTCCTGTGCACAAAAAGCAGGACAAATCCAACCCGGCCAATTGCCACCCAATCAGTCTAGTCTTCATCTCATCAGTAAAGTGATGGAAGGGATCATCAGCAGTGCTATCAAGCTGGACTTACTTTGCAATAACCTGCTCGTTGATGATCAATATGGATTCCGCTAGGGTCACTCAGCTCCTGACCTCATTACAGCCTTGGTTCAAACATGGACAAAAGAGCTGAACTCCAGAGGTGAGGTGAGAGTGACTGCCCTTGACATCAAGGCAGCATTTGACCGAGTATGGCATCAAGGAGCCTTAGCAAAACTGGAGTCAATGGGAATCAGGGGAAAACTCTCTCCTGGTTGGAGTCATAACTGGCACAAAGGAAGACGGTTGCGATGGTTGGAGGTCAATCATCTCAGTTTCAGGTCATCACTGCAGGAGCTCCTCAGGGTAGTATCCTAGGCCCAACCATCTTCAGTTGCTTCATCAATGACCTTCATTCATCATAAGGTCAGACATGGGGATGTTTGCAGATGACTGCACAATGTTCAGCACCATTTGTGACTCATCAGACACTGAAGCAGACCATGTCCAAATGAAGCAAGACCTGGACAATATACAGCCTTGGGTTGACATGTGGCAAGTAACATTCGCAGCACATAAATGCCCGGCAATCATCTCCCATAAGTGAGAATCAAACAATTGCCCCTTGACATTCAATGGCATTACTATCACTGAATCCCCCACAATCAACATCCTGGGGGTTACCATTGATCACAAACTGAACTGGATTAGCCATATAAATACTGTGGCTACAAAAGCGAGCCAGAGGCAAGGAATAAGGAATCCTGCGGTGAGTAACTCACCTCCTGACACTCCTCCCCCTCGCAAAGCCTGTCCACCATCTACAAGGCACAAGTCATGAACGTGATGGGATACTCACCAGTTCCCTGGATGAGTGCAGCTCCAACACTCAAGAAGCTCAACACCATCCAGGACAGAGCAGCCGTTTGATTGGCACCCCTCCCACAAACATTCACTTCCTCCACCAGTAATGCAGAGTGGCAGCCATGTGTACCATCTACAAGATACACTGCAGGATCTCACCAAGGCTCCTAGACAGCACTTTCATAGATTTCATAAAATTTATAGTGCAGTAGGAGGCAATTCGGCCCTTGGGACGGGCATCCTACCTCAGCCCACACGTCCACCCTATCCCCATAACCCAGTATCCCACCTAACGTTTTTGGGACACAAAGGGCAATTTAGCATGGTCAATCCACCTAACCTGCACATCTTTGGACTGGAAGGAAACAGTACCACCTGGAGGAAACCCACGCTAACACAGGGAGAACATGCAAACTCCACACAGTGACCAAAGCAGGAATCGAACCTGGGACCCTGGCGCTGTGAAGAAACAGTGCTAACCACTGTGGTACCATATCGCCCATGACTGATGCCTGGGAACACCATCATCTTGAGGTTCCCCTCCCAGTCACTCACCATCCTGACTTGGAAATATATTGTCGTTCCTTCACTGTCACTGGGTCAAAATCCTGGAACTCCGTCCTTAACAGTACAGTAGTTGTACTATTAGGACTGCAACAGTTCAAGAAGGCAGCTCACCACCACTTTCTCAAGGACAATTAGGCAACAAATGCTGGCTGAGTAGTGAAGCCACATCCTGTAAACAAGGAATGTTTAAAAACTTCCCATTGTATCCTACCTGCTGCAGACAGTGGAGCAGATGGATGCTGCCAATCTCAATACTTTCAGGGGAAAACACCCCACCCATTGCTAACTCTTCAATAGAAGATTAAGTAATGTTATAATAATAATCTTTATTGTCACAAGTAGGCTTACATTAACACTGCATTGAAGTTACTGTGAAAATCCCCCAGTCACCACATTCTGGCGCTTGTGTGCATACACAGAAGAAGAATTCAGAATATCCAATTCATCTAACAAGTCTCTCCGGACTTTTGTGGAGAAAACCGGAACACTCGGAGGAAACCCACGCAGACACAGGGAATATGTGCAGACTCTGCACAGACAGTTGCCCAAGCCAGAAATCTAACCTGAGTCCCTGGTGCTGTGAAGCAACAGTGCTAACCACTGTGCTGCCGTGTTGCCCCATTGTTACAAATATTGTTGAAAGAGGTGGGACTGCGAGCCTCATTGAGAAGGTCCATATGATGTTCTGGATTAGTTGGAGAAAACAAATATTAAATTGACTGGAAATGAAGAAAGAAAGGCAATATCTGTGTTATCATGGAGACCATGTAAACTGTACAAAATGAAAAATCCAATAACTCGATTTAATGCAATAATAATAATCTTTATTATTGTCACAAGTAGGCTTACAATAACACTGCAAGAAGTTACTGTGAAAATCCCCTAGTCGCCACATTCTGGTGCCTGTTCGGGTAGACAGAGGGAGAATTGAGAATGTCCAAATTACCTAACAGCACATCTTTCGGGACTTGTGGGAGGAAACTGGAGCACCCGGAGGAAACCCACGCAGACACAGGGAGAACGTGCATACTCCGCACAGACAGTGACCCAAGCCAGAATCGAACCTGGGACCCTGGAGCTGTGAAGCAACAGTGTGCTATCACTGTGCTACCATGCTGCCCATATAAATACTGTGTTAGGTTTTTCCATTAGGAACAAGTTGTAGATGACCATCGCACTCCTGGATTGTGCCCAGACTTAAAGTCCCTTCCTGCCGTACGATCCTCCCCCAGATTGTCCTTTCTGAGTTCCTGCCAGGCAATGATAAACACTCAGGTAGGAAAGACAAAAATCTGCAAAAACGGGTTTGACACACAGCTGATTTATTTGAGATATAACAAGAGTACTAAACACGTTTAATTATTAACATCAGCAGAAAGAAACACCAAAGGTCAGAATGAACATGGTTTAGTCCGGACGTGGTTAACACCAGCAATAACAGCAGAATCCAACTCCTGCAGTCACTCATGAACTCGCTGGTGTCTTACCAGGTTGTTTGACTGAGCAAATCCCTTCCCACACTTTCAGGTAAACAATCTCTCACCAGTGTGAACTCGCCGGTGTCTCAGAAAGTTGGATGAACGGGCAAATCCCTTCCCACATTCAAAGCAGGTGAACGGTCTCTCCCCAGTGTCTGCACGTTGGTGTGTCAGCATTTCACGTCTGCTTTTAAAGCTCTTCTGACAGTCAGAACATTTAAATGGTCTATTGCTAGTATGAACAAGTTGGTGCGCAGTGAGGAGTGATGACCGAGTGAATTTCTAACCACAGATGGAACAGGTGAATGGCCTCTCCCAAGTGTGAGCTTGCTTGAGTGTTCGAAAATCAGATGTATTTGTGAAACATTACCTACAAACACAGTAGGTGTACGATCTTTCCCCAGTGTGAATTCGCTTGTGTATCATGAAAAATGAAATGAAAATCACTTATTGTCACAAGTAGGCTTCAATGAAGTTACTGTGAAAAGCCCCTAGTCGCCACATTCCGCCGCCTGTCCGGGGAGGCTGGTACGGGAATCGAACCGTGCTGCTGGCCTGCTTTAAAAGCTAGCAATTTAGCCCAGTGTGCTAAACCAGCCCCAGCAGGTGGGATGAGCGAGCATATACCTTCCCACACTCAGAGCAGATAAATGGTCTCTCCGCCATGTGACCCTGCTGGTGTGTCGGAAAGTCAGATGAATTAATGAATCCCTTCCCACACACAGAGCAGGTGAACAGTCTTTCTCCAGTGTGATTGCATTTATGAATTTGCAGTGTGGATGGACAACTGAATCCCTTCCTACAGTCCCTACATTTCCACAGTGTACCATGCTACAGGTGTCTCTCCAGGTTGATCACTTTGATTCTTGTTTACGCACAGATCACGTGTATGGTTTACCCCCACTGTAAATGGTGTGATGTTTGTTTCAGGCTGTATTACTGGTTAAAGCTCTTTCCAGTCAGTTCATTGGAACACTCTCTCTCAGTGTGTGTGTATCTTGATGCTTTTCCAGTCACTCCGTTGTTTCAGATCCTTTCCCATAGACAGAACTAACATTCTCCTTCCACATCCAAAGGCTGATGATATTCAGATCCTGGGGCAGCATGGTAGCACAGTGGTTAGCACAGTTGCTTCACAGCTCTAGGGTCCCAGGTTCGATTTCTGGCTTGGGTCACTGTCTGCGTGGAGTCTGCACGTTCTCCCTGTGTCTGCGTGGGTTTCCTCTGGGTGCTCCGGTTTCTTCACACAGTCCAACGATGTGCAGGTTAGGTGGATTGGCCTTGATCAATTGTCCTTAGTGACCAAAAAAGACTAGGAGGGGTTATTGGGTTACGGGGATAGGATGGAAGTGAAGGCTGAGGTGGGTCGTTGTAGACCCGATGGGCCGAACGGCCTCCTTCTGCACTGTATGTTCTCGGTTCTTTCCAACCCCCTGTAAAAGGAGTTTGCAGAATCCATCTAGGAGAGATATTCACAACATTCTCCCCTCCTGCTGACAGATAACCGTGCATGCGCTCTGTTGCACACTGTCCTTGTTAACCCGGGCCTGTCACTCAGAGGTTGACCGGTCCGGTACAAACGCGGCACCACGACTTTCCTATTAGGGTATTAGATAATTCACAAAGTATTTACAATGTCTCCTCCTCCACCCACCGGCTCCGTCGCTCCCGCCGCCTCTGACCTGCCGCAGGCCGAAACAAACAAGGTTCTGGCCATCGCTGCGCATGCTCCGACATCGCGGCGCTGCGCCTGCTTATTGGCCTCCTCTGGTATGGATAGGGGATATTCTCTATCGCAGCGAATGTTGGGTATATATATCGCCATTGGCAGTCTCCATTCGTTTAGACTGATATTTTCATGTATTGAAGTGGAGACATGGGCATGAGGGCCAATAACCAAAATTTAGATTAAAAATAAGTGGATGTTCCTTCCATTATTCACCGGAAAGAAGGGGATTGCGGATCAGTGAAGAATCGAGATCATAAGATATCGAAGCAGAATTGGGCATTCAGCCCATCTAGTCTGATCCGCTGATTGATCATGACTGATATATTCTTCATCCTCATTTTCATGCGTTCTCCCCATAATCCCTGATTCCCTCATTAATCAAGACATCCCCTTATTAATCAAGACATCCCCTTATTAATCAAGACATCCCCTTATTAATCAAGAACACCAGATTTCAGGGCGTTCTGGTCTCCTGTGCTGTGGATTGGGGATATTCACCACTGCAGGGAATGCTGTGTAATACTCTCGTCATCAAATGTCTCAATGAGTTTATAGTGATTTTTTAAATGCTGAATGGAGAGATTAATAAACAATGTCAATGATCTGACTGAGGTTGGAGCCAGTGGACCAGGATATAAAATGAATGAATTAGTACAGAATCTCAATGGATCTACACCATAGTCCCATCCTGGTTGTTGTAACAGCAACAATGACAGACCCAATGACGATGAACAGATGTGAACTCATTAATGTGCCAGTATGTTGGGTTAACAAACAAAGCTTTTCCCTGTGCAAAATATTTGCACAGCCAATCAAACATCAAATCCTTTCAACTTTAAAAATTGGAGTGTGAACAATTGGATAAGGTGAGTGAATCCCTTTGGACATGTGTAGTATCTGAATTGTCCCTCTCCAATGTTTCTGTGTTGTTGCATCAGTAAACAGACGATCCCATGAATCCACAATTAGCTGGTGAATAGTCTTTTTGCAGAGTGACTGTATCCTTGAATTTTCCGCCTGGAATGGCAAACAAAGAGCATCCATAATCAACAGTAACTACTTACATTTATAGAGCAAAAATTTGAAGCAATTAACAGAAATATTAAAACTCTCCATATTAAGGGAATCATTCCAACATAGGAAATTTTGTGGGAGCGAGAGAGACTCACGTTTGGTATGCTGCCTCCCAGGTGCAAGGGTAAGTGATGTCTCGGATCGTGTTTTTCGGGTCCTTAAGGGGGAGGGGGAGCAGCCCCAAGTCGTAGTCCACATTGGCACTAACGACATAGGTAGGAAAGGGGACAAGGATGTCAGGCAGGCCTTTAGGGAGCTAGGATGGAAGCTCAGAGCGAGAACAAACAGAGTTGTTATCTCTGGGTTGTTGCCCGTGCCACGTGATAGTGAGACGAGGAATAGGGAGAGAGAGCAATTAAACACGTGGCTACAGGGATGGTGCAGGCGGGAGGGATTCAGATTTCTGGATAACTGGGGCTCTTTCTGGGGAAGGTGGGACCTCTATAGACAGGATGGTCTACATCTGAACCTAAGGGGCACCAATATCCTGGGGGGGAGATTTGTTAGTACTCTTTGGGGGGGGGTTAAACTAATTCAGCAGGGGCATGGGAACCTGGATTGTAGTTTTGGGGTGCGAGAGATTGAGAGTAGAGAGGTCAGGAGCACAGATTTGACTTCGCAGGAGGGCGGCAGTGTTCAGGTCGGTGGTTTGAAGTGTGTCTATTTCAATGCCAGGAGTATACGAAATAAGGTAGGGGAACTGGCAGCATGGGTTGGTACCTGGGACTTCGATGTTGTGGCCATTTCAGAGACATGGATAGAGCAGGGACAGGAATGGTTGTTGCAGGTTCCGGGGTTTAGGTGCTTTAGTAAGGTCAGAGAAGGGGGCAAAAGAGGGGGAGGTTTGGCGCTGCTAGTCAAGGACAGTATTACGGTGGCAGAAAGGATGCAAGATGGGGACTCTTCTTCCGAGGTAGTATGGGCTGAGGTTAGAAACAGGAAAGGAGAGGTCACACTGCTGGGAGTTTTCTATAGGCCACCTAATAGTTCTAGAGATGTAGAGGAAAGGATGGCGAAGATGATTCTGGAAAAGAGTGAAAGTAACAGGGTAGTTGTTATGGGAGACTTTAACTTTCCTAATATTGACTGGAAAAGATATAGTTCGAGTACATTGGATGGGTCGTTCTTTGTACAATGTGTGCAGGAGGGTTTTCTGACACAATATGTTGACAGGCCAACAAGAGGTGAGGCCACTTTGGATTTGGTTTTGGGTAATGAACCAGGCCAGGTGTTAGATCTGGAGGTAGGTGAACACTTTGGAGACAGTGACCACAATTCGGTGACCTTTACATTAGTGATGGAAAGTGATAAGAATACCCCGCATGGCAAGAGTTATAGCTGGGGGAAGGGCAATTATGATGCCATTAGACATGACTTAGGATGTGTAGGTTGGAGAAGTAGGCTGCAAGGGTTGGGCACACTGGATATGTGGAGCTTGTTCAAGGAACAACTATTGCGTGTTCTTGATCAGTATGTACCAGTCAGACAGGGAGGAAAGGGTAGAGCAAGGGAACCGTGGTTTACCAAAGAAGTGGAATCTCTTGTTAAGAGGAAAAAGGAGGCCTATGTGAAGATGAGGCGTGAAGTCTCAGTTGGGGCGCTTGATAGTTACAGGGAAGCGAGGAAGGATCTAAAGAGAGAGCTAAGACGAGCAAGGAGGGGACATGAGAAGTCTTTGGCAGGTAGGATCAAGGAAAACCCAAAAGCTTTCTGTAGGTATGTCAGGAATCAAAGAATGACGAGGGTAAGAGTAGGGCCAGTCAAGGACAGTGGTGGGAAGTTGTGTGTGGAGGCTGAGGAGATAAACGAGTTACTAAATGAATACTTTTCGTCAGTATTCACTCAGGAAAAAGATAATATTGTGGAGGAGAATGCTGAGACCCAGGCTATTAGAATAGATGGCATTGAGGTGCGTAGGGAAGAAGTGTTGGCAATTCTGGACAAGGTGAAAATAGATGTCCCCGGGGCCTGATGGGATTTATCCTAGGATTCTCTGGGAAGCCAGGGAAGAGATTGCTGAGCCTTTGATTTTTAGGTCATCATTGGCTACAGGAATAGTGCCAGAGGACTGGAGGATAGCAAATGTGGTCCCTTTGTTCAAGAAGGGGAGTAGAGATAACCCCGGTAACTATAGGCCGGTGAGCCTAACATCTGTGGTGGATAAAGTCTTGGAGAGGATTATAAAAGATACGATTTATAATCATCTAGGTAGGAATAATATGATTAGGGATAGTCAGCATGGTTTTGTGAAGGGTAGGTCATGCCTCACAAACCTTATCGAGTTCTTTGAGAAGGTGACTGAACAGGTGGATGAGGGTAAAACAGTTGATGTGGTGTATATGGATTTCAGTAAAGCGTTTGATAAGGTTCCCCACGGTCGGCTATTGCAGAAAATACGGAGGCTGGGGATTGAGGGTGATTTAGAGATGTGGATCAGAAATTGGCTAGTTGAAAGAAGACAGAGAGTGGTGGTTGATGGGAAATGTTCAGAATGGAGTTCAGTTACGAGTGGCGTACCACAAGGATCTGTTCTGGGGCCGTTGCTGTTTGTCATTTTTATAAATGACCTAGAGGAGGGCGCAGAAGGACGGGTAAGTAAATTTGCAGACGACACTAAAGTCGGTGGAGTTGTAGACAGTGCGGAAGGATGTTGTAGGTTACAGAGGGACATAGATAAGCTGCAGAGCTGGGCTGAGAGGTGGCAAATGCAGTTTAATGTGGAGAAGTGTGAGGTGGTTCACTTTGGAAAGAATAACAGGAATAAGGAATATTTGGCTAATGGTAAAATTCTTGGTAGTGTGGATGAGCAGAGGGATCTCGGTGTCCATGTACATAGATCCCTGAAAGTTGCCACCCAGGTTGATAGGGTTGTGAAGAAGGCCTATGGTGTGATGGCCTTTATTGGTAGAGGGATTGAGTTCCGGAGCCATGAGGTCATGTTGCAGTTGTACAAAACTCTAGTACGGCCCCATTTGGAGTATTGCGTACAGTTCTGGTCGCCTCATTATAGGAAGGACGTGGAAGCTTTGGAACGGGTGCAGAGGAGATTTACCAGGATGTTGCCTGGTATGGAGGGAAAATCTTATGAGGAAAGGCTGATGGACTTGAGGTTGTTTTCGTTAGAGAGAAGAAGGTTAAGAGGTGACCTAATAGAGGCATACAAAATGATCAGAGGGTTAGATAGGGTGGACAGCGAGAGCCTTCTCCCGCGGATGGAGGTGGCTAGCACGAGGGGACATAGCTTTAAATTGAGGGGTAATAGATATAGGACAGAGGTCAGTGGTGGGTTTTTTACGCAAAGAGTGGTGAGGCCGTGGAATGCCCTACCTGCAACAGTAGTGAACTCACCAACATTGAGGGCATTTAAAAGTTTATTGTATAAGCATATGGATGATAAGGGCATAGTGTAGGTTAGATGGCCTTTAGTTTTTTTTCCATGTCGGTGCAACATTGAGGGCCGAAGGGCCTGTACTGCGCTGTATCGTTCTATGTTCTATGTTCTATGTCACGCTTGTGCCTTCAACGTCGTCCTCAAAACACTGCAATCATTTCTATGCAATAAAAGTGGAAGGTTCAGGTTTTACCAAAGTCAATCGGTGACTTTGTTAAATAGTCTTCTGCATTGTACATTTTACATCGGAGCAGTGGACGGTCTCTCCAGTGTGAGCACGTTAGTGAGTCAGCAGATCCATTTTACTTCTAAAGCTCTTCTCACAGTCAGACCACATAAAATGTTTTGTGTCAGAGTGAACATGTTGGTATGAAGTGAGATGGGTTAGAGTTATAGAGTTTTACAGCACAAAACAAGGCCCTTTGTCCCATTGTGTCTGTGCCGGCTATCAAGCACCAATCTATTCTAATCTCAGTTTCAGGGATTATTAACATCAACTCAAACAAACTCCATCTGTCAGAATGAACATGGTTCTGTCCTGGATGTGATTTTGGTTCAGTCCTGGATGTGATTAATATCAATAACAGCAGAGTCCTGGAGATACTTGTGAACTCGCTGATGTGTCTGCAGGGTGGATGACTGAATGAATCCCTTCCCACAAAGAGAACAGATGAACGCTCCCTCCCTGGTGTGAATGCGCTGGTGTTTCAGCCGGAGGGACTGCTCAGTGAATCCCTTCCCACACACGGAGCAGGTGAACGGTCTCTCCCCAGTGTGAATAAGGTGGTGTCGCATCAGGGTTGATAACTGAGTGAATCCCTTCCCACACACAGAACAAGTGAATGGTGAACTCACTGGCGATCCAACAGTTTGCACAACTCAGTGAATGCCATCCCACACTTGGGGCAGGCAAATAGTTTCTCCCCAGTGTAAACTCGCTGGTGTAACAGAAAGCTGGATAACTGAGTGAATCTCTTCCCACACAGAGCAGGGCTACGGCCTCTCCCCGTTGTGAACTCGCTGGTGTGTCAGCAGATGTTCTTTTCTTTGAAAGTTCTTTTCACAGTCGGAACATTTAAAAGGTTTGGTGTCAGAGTGAACAAGTTGGTGTGTAGTGGACTTGTTGGGTTGGGTTAGTCGAGTGAACCTCTTCCCACACTCATAGCAGGTGAATGGCCTTTCCCCGGTGTGACTGCGGCGATGGATTTCCAGCACAGACGGGGATATGAATCCCTTCCCACAGTCCCCACATTTCCACGGTTTGTCCATGGCGCCGGGGGATATGAATCCCTTCCCACAGTCCCCACATTTCCACGGTTTGTCCATGGCGCCGGGGGGATATGAATCCCTTCCCACAGTCCCCACATTTCCACGGTTTGTCCATGGCGCCGGGGGGATATGAATCCCTTCCCACAGTCCCCACATTTCCACGGTTTGTCCATGGCGCCGGGGGGATATGAATCCCTTCCCACAGTCCCCACATTTCCACGGTTTGTCCATGGCGCCGGAGGGATATGAATCCCTTCCCACAGTCCCCACATTTCCACGGTTTGTCCATGGCGCCGGTGTCTTTGTGCCTCTCCAGGTTGGACAAACAGTTGGAACCTCGTCCACACAGGACACGTCTACAGATTCTCCTCGCTGTGAATGGTGTGATTGATTTTCAGGCTGTGTAACTGGTTAAAGCTCTTTCCACAGTGAGTTCACTGGAACACTCTCACTAGGGTGTGAATGTGTCTCTGTGCTTTCCCACAGACAGAACAGACAAACATCTCTCCTTCCACATTCAAATTCAAGTCCAGATGAACTGAGTTATTCTGTTACTTTTCAGTCTGAAAATCCTCTTCTGAGCCCCAGTAAAACACCTGCAGTCACTCGTGATCTACCTGGTGTCCCAGAAGATGAGATGAGTGAGTGTATTCCTTCCGACACTCGGAGCAGGTCAATGGCTTCATTCCAATGTGAATGTGTTGGTGTTTCTGCAGATCATTGCTGCTTTAAAGCTCTTCCCACATTTGAAACATTTAAAAGTTCTCACATCAGCGTGAACTTGCTGGCGTCGCTGCAGGTTGGATGATAAAGAAAATCCCGTCCCACATATGAAATGAAAATTAAAAAAATGAAAATTGCTTATTGTCACGAGTAGGCTTCAATGAAGTTACTGTGAAAAGCCCCTAGTTGCCACATTCCGGCGCCTGTTTGGGGAGGCTGTTACGAGAATATAACTGTGCTGCTGGCCTGCTTTCAAAGCCAGCGATTTAGCCCTGTGCTAAACTGCTGTGATGCAGGTTGAGTGTGAGTGCATCAATGAATTTCAACACAATGTGTAATTAAATTCTTTGCCACAGTCCCTACATTGGAACACTCACTCCTGTCTATGTGTCCTGGTGCTGTTCCTGTCACACCGATGTTTGAAATCTTTCCCACAGACAGAACAGAGAAACATTTCTCCTTCCACATTCAAAAGCCAATGATATTCAGGTTCTGATGAATTGAGTAACTGTCAGATCTTGATGTCATGTTTGATTTGAGTTTCCTTTCTGTCAATCCACTCCTTGTAATCCTATAAAACCAATTTGCAGAGTTTAGTGCAGGACAGAAACTTAGGACAGATAATTATAGTTCCTGGGGCATAATTATTGCTCTCTTGTTTCCCAAAGCTGCAAATCCCAGTCCCCCACACTCTCCCCTTCCCTTCAAACTCACCACAATGATTTCACCATCACCAATTCTGAGATGAAATTGAAATTCCTGATTATGAATTGAATTTACACTCCACCAATTGCCATGATGGGATTTAAACCCTTGTCCCCAGAACACTAGCCTGTGTCTGTGGTTTGCTGGTGTTGTGAACCCCCATGGAGAGTGGTACTGACCTGGAACTCAATGCTTACACTCAAAGATCCATAATATCCAGGTTCAGATTAATCAAGGGGCTCTCTTAGGTCTTAATGTCTTGTTTGATTTCACTTTGCTGTGTTTAAATCCTCCCCTTGTAACCCTCTGTAAAAGGAGTTTCCAGAATCCATCACTGTCAGTCCTGCTGAGTGGACAGGGATCACCGCGCATGCTCCCTGCTGCACACTGGCCCCTATGAGGATGGTGGTGGTTAACTGGGGAAAGGCTCTGCAGGAAAACCTTCCCGCTCGGTGCAAACACGGGATCGGTAATTTCTTGTTTTAATTTTGAGGCCTCCCCTCCCACCCACTGCCCCTAACGCTGCCTCCGCTTATCCGCCTCCTTCCCGCCTGAAGATGAGACAAACAAGCGTCTGTCCCTGGACATGAGCCGCACTGCGCATGCCCCACATCACAATGCCCGGGGAGTGATTGACGGCAGCTCCGGACCAATAAGAGGGGGTGTGACTGGAGGACCGAGCAGGAACGGCTGGACCTCCAACCAATCGGAGCTAATGAGGGGCGGGGCTGATCCCGGATCTCCTTCATTTGCTGAGACTTTGGATTTTGTGAATGAAGTTTGAGCTTCACAAAGACTGAACCTTCTTCCTGTGTCAAACCTCTGAGGAAAACACTTTCTTTTCACCTCAATGGACTTTTAAAAATCCCATTGACCCTTCTACAGACTCAATTCAATTCCAGCCTTGGGTGATTGTGTGGAGTTTGCACATTCTCCCCGTGTCTGTGTGGGTTCCCTCCCTGTGCTCCAGTTTTCTCCCACCATCCAAAGATGTGCAGGTTTGGTGGATATGTTATGCTAAATTGCCCCTTGGTGATCAAAGGTGAAGTGAGATAACGGGGAGAGGGCAGGGGGAGTGTGCCAGCGGTGGGGGGGGCCTGCTCATTTGTAAACTCGATGGACCGAATGGGCTCCTTCTGCACTGAAGGGATTCTATGATGCTGCCAGACATGTTATGTTCATTCAGCATTTTCTGTTTTTACTCTATATCACACACATTTTTGATCCACTAATTAGATTTATTGAACCACTATACCATCAGCTACTGGGAGCAGTGTATTGGTGTTGCAGCTTTTCTATAGAACTTTCTCTCAAATCTGATCTAATGGGAGGCAGAGGCAGCTGATTGGATTGACTCAATCTCAGTCACAAAGAAGCTCCACAAGCTCCTCACACTTCTTGTTGGAGGTGAGGTTGGAAGAGACACGGGGAAGCGAGAGTACGTCAAAAGGAACTAACTTGTGTAAGAGATATTAAAAAGTTTCAACACTCTGCGTATTTAACACAAATCTAATTTATTTGACTGTAAGGCAAAATATTAGCCCCTGTAATTGGGCTGGAGTTTGCAATCAGCAGAAAGAGACCCAAATTAATATGTTTCAGTCCTGAATGTGAGTAACAGCAAAATCCAATCACTGTAGTTACTTGTGGCCTCGTTGGTGTCTCAGCAGGGAGGATGACTGAGTGAATCCCTTCCCACACTTGGAGCAGGTGAATGGCCTCTCCCCGGTGTGAATTCGCTGATGGACAGTGAGGTTAGATGATTGTCTGAACCCAGTCCCGCAGTTAGAGCACCTGTACGGTCTCTCGTCAGTGTGAACACGTTGATGGCTCATCAGTTCCCCAGAACTTTTCCAGCACTTCCCGCAGTCTGGACATTGGAACGGTCTCTCATCAGTGTGAACTCGCTGGTGACTCAGCAGCTGGTCAAAAATAGTTAATCCCTTCCCACGCTGTGAGCAGGTGAATGGTCTCTCCCCAGTATGAACTCGCTCATGTCTCAGCAGGTGGGATGACCGAGTGAATCCCTTCCCACACTTGGAGCAGATGAATGGTCTCTCCCCAGTATGAACTCGCTGGTGTGCGGACAGAGTGGATGACTCAGTGAATCCCTTCCCACACTTGGAGCAGGTGAATGGTCTCTCCCCTGTGTGAACTCGCTGGTGATTCTGCAGGGCCGATGACTGAAGGAATCGCTTCCCACACTTGGAGCAGGTGAATGGTCTCTCCCCAGTGTGAACTCGCTCGTGTCTTCGTAGGACCGATGACTGAGTGAATCCCTTCCCACACTTGGAGCAGGTGAATGGTCTCTCCCCAGTGTGAACTCGCTCGTGTCTTCGTAGGGCCGATGACTGAGTGAATCCCTTCCCACACTTGGAGCAGGTGAATGGTCTCTCCCCAGTGTGACTGTGTTGATGAGTTTCCAGCTGGGATGGGGAAGTGAATCCTTTCCCACAGTCCGCACATTTCCACGGTTTCTCCTCGGTGTGACTGCATTTGTGGCTTGTGAGGCCTGATGGTCGAGTGAATCCTCGTCCACACACACAACACGTGTACGCTTTCTCCCCACTGTGAATGAGGCTCTTTGCTTCCATGTTCAAAATCCTATGATGTTCAGGATATGATAAATTGAGGATGTGATGTTTTGGTTTGAGATTCCAGACCTTTGAATCCTCCCCTTCGAACACCCTGTGAAACTGATCGAGAACAGAAAATAGGGAGTGAGAGAGAACCCACAAAAACACAAAGGCCGGTTGTGAAATTGAGCTGAATGAATCTGGTAATTTGTGGGGCCGGCACTGGGAAAAAGTGACCATGAAAACTGCTGGATTGTCAGAAAAACCCAACCGGCCTCTTTGGGAGGAGAGCGAAAGAGGTGAAGAGGGATTTTGTATATCTACAAGACAAACTAAGAGAGTAGTTGGCAAAGCAAATTCGATTTTGGGCTTCATAAACAGTAATATTGACACCAAAGCTGTGCTTCCGGTGGCAATGATTAGCACTGCTGCCTCACAGCGTCAGGGACCCGGGTTCAATTCCAGCCTTGGTGACTGTCTGGAGTTTGCACTTTCTCCCCGTGTCTGCGTGGGTTTACATCCGGTGCTCAGGTCTGTCCCACAATCTAAAGAGCAAATTAGGTGGATTGGCCTTGATAAATTGTCCCTTAGTGTCCAGGGATGTGCAGGTTAGGTGGGGCTATGGGGTTACAGGGACAGGGTAGGGGTGTGGGCCGAGGCAGGGTGCCCTTTCAGAGAATCAGTGCAGACTCGATGGGCCGAATGGGCCCCTTCTGCACTGTAGGAATTCTGCGGTTCTAATTCTATTTTATGAATCTTTATAAAGCTCTGGTCACCACTCTTCAGGAAGGATGTGAAGGTTCTTGGAGAAGGTGCAGAGGAGATTTACCAGAATGGTTCCAGCAAAGGAGGTTGAGGGGCGATTTGATTCAGGTCTACAACATTATGCCAGATTTCCATCGGGTGGACAAAGAAACTCTGTTTCCATTCACTGATCGTACAAGCAGTCGGGACACAGATTTAAAGTTTTGGGTAAAACCTGGATTGAACGATATAAGATCCTCAGGGGTCTTGGCAGGGTGGATGTGGAGAGGATGTTTCCTCTTGTGGGACAATCGAGAAAGAGGGGTCACTGTTGCAAAATAAGGGGTCAACCATTTCAGATGGAGATGAGGATTATTTATTCTCTTGAGGGCTGTCAGACTTTGAATGCTGAGCAGGCTTGAAGGGCCTAGTGTATGTAAAAGCTACAGGAGATATGATGGGATAAGAGATATGTTTTTACATAGCGAGCGGCAATGACCTGAAACTTGCTGCCTATGAGGGAGTTTCAAAATAGACACAATGAATGATTTGATTTCAAAAGGAAATTGGATAGACATCCGAGGGAAATAAACCTGTGAGGATACAGGGACAGAACAGTAGAATGGCACTGACTGGATTGCTCCAGAGAGCTAGCATGGATTCAATGGGCCGAATGCCATTCTCTGTGCCATCATGTCTCTGACTCGTTTGTGTAATCTAGTTCTGTTACTTAACCCCGGGGGGTTCAGATATTACTCAGGTAAATCTGTGCTACACTCCCTCCGAGGCCACTCTATCCTTCCTCAGGTTTGTTGCCCAGAACTGAACACAGTTCTCCAGGTTTGGTCTAACCAGGGTTTGTGAATCTCGAGGCTTTTCCAGTCACACTGAGACCTGAAATCTTCCCTCACAGACAGAACAGACAAACCTTTTACCTTCCACACCCAGATGCTGCTGAAATTCAGGTTCTGATGAATCGAGTGACTCTGTCAGATGTGACGTTTGGTTTGTGTTTCCCGTCTGTTAAACCTCCACTTCCAGTATCCTGTAAATTTACAGAAATCTCACTGTCAGTTTAGGATAGAAATTCACAACATTCTCTCCTCGCCAACTTTGATTAAATGTATTCCTGGAGGTTTGATCACATGACCTGCCCCCATCCTCCAGCCATTAATCGGTCAACACACCCATCCTTGTGACACACTGCCTTCCTCGGCCAATTGGGAAGCAAAAGGACTCATGAAATATTTTTTACTGTCCTAATGATTTTCCAGAGACAAAATATTTTTATCTGTCCTAATGATTTCCCAGGTATGAATCTCATTAAGATAGAAGGTTAAATTTGAATTCATTGAAAGTTTACTGATGACCATGAAACCATTGTCGATTGTTGCAAAGCCCCACCTGGTTCACTCCTGTCCTTCAGTGAAGGAAATCTTCTATCCTTACCTGGTCTGGCCTACATGTGCCTCCAGATCCAGTCAGCAGGTTGACTCTTAAAATGCTCTCTGAGATACACTCAGTTCAGTGGCAATTAGGGCTGGGCAGTGAATGCTGGCCCAGCCAGCGACACCCACTTCCCGTGAATGAACAGAAAAGAAAATCTGCCATCCTTACCTGGTCTGGCCGACACGATTCCAAACCACAGCAATGTGGTTGATTCTTTAAATGCCCTCCGAGATGGCCAGCCAGCCACTCGGTTTGAGGGAAATTAGGGATGGGCAATAAATGTTGGCCCAGCCAGTGACTCCGACAAATGATTAAAACATTCCTGGAGACTCCAGTCAGTCAATCCGGGAGAGTTGGTATCCGGTCCAGGCTCACAGCGCATGCGCCCTGTGGCACCTTGTCCTCTGTAAAGATGGCGGCCGGTAACCTGGGCCTGTCGCCGCTCAGCTCTCACTCTGTTCGGTGCTGTTTAAGACGGGACTGTTAACATTTTACTCAGGAGTTGAAGCCTCCACGGAGTATTTATGAAGCCTCCTGGCTCACTCCGCAGCTTCTATTGCTCCTCGCACCGTCAGCGACAACTGCACTGCGCATGCGCTAGTCACAGCCTGAAAGCATATGCTCCAGTCACAGCCGGACTCTGCGTATGTGTGCGGAGCTTCTGTCATGTGGAACGAGCATATTCTCAGCTGCAACGCATGTTGGGTAATAAACCCGTCATTGAAATGAGTATTTTTGATATAAATTATGTTTGCCATCTGATTACGGTGAGTAACATTGGGCCAAGGGAACAAATGTATGAAATCAATTAATACAGCACCTAAATAGTACGGGCCCTCCACCACAGTTCTCTCCTGTGTGTGATTGACAACAGTGACTACAGTGAGATGTGAATTCATTGGGTGTCTCAACAGGTTAGGGTGAACAAATGATTTTTGTCCCCATAGACCGAAAAGTTAAACTGCCCCTCACCAATAACAATATGATGAAATTGGATCAAATAGTTTGAGCTTTTAAAGTTGGAGTGTTAACCGGTGGAAACTGAGAAAATCCCTTTGCACATGTGAAGTGTGTGAGTGATCTCCCTCTGAACTGCTCCTGAACCGCACATTAGATTAATTAATGACTAACTTATATTTATTCTTATCCAGTGGAATCATCTTCCACTTGTCGATCATGTCAAAACTTTTCATAATCTTACAGGCCATCCTTCATTCCCTTTTCCAGAGAAAAAGTTTACACCCCATCCAATCTTTCTGGCCGGGTATAACCTGCCAGTTCAGACATAATTTAAATATATTTGTCAGCATCTTCTCCAGTCCTTCTAGATCCATTTTAGGATGTGGAGACTTTACCTAATCTGAGCAGCAAACTCAAAGTTGCCCCCAAATGCCTGTATGTTGAAGTATTACAATCATTTTACCATTAGCTGAATATGAGATGAGACAGAAGAAGCAGATCCAACGAGTCTGTAACACTGTAGAGGATCTACAAACTTGCCTCTTCCCCTTACTGCTAAATAGTTGACTTTTTCACTCATAACATGTCAGCTATGGCATTAAGAATAATGTGTCAGAGAAAGACTGGATTTCAGCTCGGTGACACTGGGCCAGACTAAATTAGTTCACAGGATTGTTGAGCTAATGTATCCATATCATAAAATGGATCTGGAAGGACTGGGGAAGATACGGGAAAGTATATCAGAATGGTGCCTCAAAGGGCAGGTTACAGCCAGCAAGAAATGCAGTGACTCGAGGAGCCATCTGGTCTCCCTCCGGCTCCCATTTCTTATGTTCTTATGAACATCACTGTAAATCATTTCCATGCTGTTGCCATTTATACCTCCCCTGGACCTGTCCTTTATTTCTTCTCTTGTCCTATTAGTTTATTTACTTATCTCATTGTCACCCAGATTTATCTTGCACCATTATCCCCTTTGTCATTTAATCACTTCAGCCTTACAACCTCACAAACTGGACCCCTCTGCAAGCCACTCAGTTCTAGGGTAACTAGGGATGGGCAACAAATGACAGCCACATCCCAAGAACAAATAAAGAAAATTTGGCAGTAAGGAAGGCAAATGCAATGTTCGTATTCATTTCAAGAGCTACAATACAAGATGAATGGGGATGAGAAATGGCCATGATCGAATGGCAGACCAAACTCGATGGGCTGAATGGCCTAATTCTGCTTCTCTATCATTTTTTTAATGAGGGAATCTCACAGAAACACTTGTAAAACAATTGTTGGAATCCATCCCAGACCTGGATACAGATCAATTGATTCTTGGAGGAGATTTCAATTGTGTTCTGGACCCTAAATGGACTGGTCCAAGCTGATTCAACCACAACAAAAACATGAAAAAGGAATGAAACCAGACGGACCACCCGGCATCGACCCAGGCACCAGAAACCACAACGGCAAACCCAGCAAAAGATTTTTAAAAACTGTTCCCATCAGTAGATTGTAAAAGTATTACGGGACACATATTTAAGATTGTGAACAAGATCTACAGGGGAGATAGGAGGTAATCATTTTATACAGATTTAGATCTGAAACTCAATGCTTACACACAAAGGTCGATAATCTCCAGGTCCTGATAACCCGAATGGTGCTGTTAGAATTTGATGTGAGGATTGGTTGTGAGTTTCCTGTCTGCGAATCCCTTTCTAAGCCCCTGTGAAAGACGTTTACAAAGGCATCACTGTCAGTCCAGAAATAATATTCAGGAAAGATAAATATTTCTCCTGGTTTGAATTCGCTGTGTGTAAATCCTCCCCTTCTAATCCCCTGTAAAAGGAGATTCCAAAGTTAATCATCGTCAATCCAGGATAGAAATTCACAACATTCTCCCCTCCTGCTTATGGGTCCAGGCTGACCGCTCATGCCCCCAGCTGCACACTGACCCTCGTCATCAGCAGTCCCTCGATTTGAGGGTGACGTCTCCTCAGGGCTGAGAGTTTCCGCCCTGGACTTCATGTGGCTGAACAGAGCCGCAGAGCTTTGGACACATGGGACAGGATGTCCAATGAGACAGTGAAATCCGGAGAGCTGGATTGGCTTCCTTTTCTTTCCATCTCTGTCACCGCTTTGCATCATCAATAAGAGATTGGGACTCAAAGACTAATCCAGTTTGATGGACAAGTTGTCTCCATTCTGAACAATGGGGAACAAGCTCCTCCCACTCATTGAAACATCTGATTGAAACAGATGACAACTGCGCATGCGCCCTGATACACATCCAATAAAGATGGCGGCCGTTAACTCGAGCCTAAATGAGGAGCTGCAGCTCCGCTCGGTACAAAGGGGTCCCGGAAACTCTTTTCCGAGGATTGCGGCTTACAACAGCTTTTCACAACGTTTCTGCCCACTCCCGCAATCTCTCGCTCCCTCCATACTGTTAAACGCCTGTTACCAATTTCTGATCTGAAGACACAATACTTCTTCTTTGCCATTACTCACTGCGCATGCTTCAATCACAGCGGGCCCCGCCCCTCATTCACTCCAACTGGTTGGAGGACCAACCGCTCCCGGTCGGACCTCCAGTCCCGCCCCTCCACCTATTGGTCCGGAGCTGCCGTCAATCACCCGGGCATTGTGACGGTGACAGATGGTGAGAGCGGCCACAGGCTCAGGCTGACTCGCTGATTGTCCAATAATAACAGTGAGAGTCTCAGTGGGACAATCAGACAATAATAGTGGAGATGGGGCCCAGAGGAGAAACAGCAAAGGATTCACTGACTTTGAGAGTAACAAACACAGTGTCTGTTCCAATAAGAATCAGGCTGAAGTGTGAGTGAACACATCTTTGGATCCAGTGTAGAATCACAGAATCCCTACAGTGCTGAAGGAGGCCATTTGGCCCATCGAGTCAGCACCGACCCTCTGAAAGATCACCCTACCGTGGCCAATACCCCACCCTAACCCCGTAACCCCACCCAGGGACAATTTAGCACAGGCAATCTACCTAACCTGCACATCTTTGGACTGTGGGAGGAAATCTCCGCAGCTACGGGAAGAATATGTAAACTCCACACAGACAGTGACCCAACGTCGGAATTGAACCCAGGTACCTGGAGCTTGAGGCAACAGTGCTAACTACCGAGCCACCCCCGTAACTCTGTCATGATTAGACAATAACCTGCCTGTTATTCCAATTCTGGTGTACGTTACTCTGTCACTATTATTATTAGACAACAACCTATCTGATATTCCAATTCTGGTGTGTGTTACTCTGTCACTGTTATCATTAGACACTAATAGGAGGGCAAAATAAATGCAAGGTAGCAATGATATTTTGAAGTTTCTGTGTTCCAATGAGTGTGACTGGGAGGTGTGCGATAAAATAGGAATGGAGACATCATGAGAAAGGATGGCACGGCGGCAGTGGTTAGCATTGCTGCCTCACGGTGCTGAGGACCCAGGTTCGATCTCGGCCCCGGGTCACTGCCGTGTGGAGTTTGCACATTCTCCGGTGTCTCCGTGGGTCTCACCCCCACAACCCAAAGATGTGCAGGTAGGTGGATTGGCCACTCTTGAGCTCCACCAAAAAAATAGAACAAAGGAAATAAACTTAGGGACAAAGCAAAAAGGGCCGCTCCAGTTAATGTCACTGCCCGAACATAACAAAGATCAGCTGGAACTTAAAAACATCTAATGGGAGTGTATTTAAAGGGGTCAATAAAGCACCCCAACCCCTGCGGTGCCCACTGGGCATGGAAGGCTTTGATGGTGCCCATGGACACTGCATGCTCCCTTTCTAGGGACACCCAGCTGCGAATGTAGCCACGGAAAAGGGGCAAACAATCTGGTCGGATGACTCTCTCGGTCGCCCACTGCCTGGAGCAATAAATGACGCACTTCGCCAGGCCTAGAGCAGGTTCACAAGGACGTAAGTGGCACAGGTTCGCGAGGTCTTCGGCCCAAGTAGGACTCAGCAAAAACACAGTCTGTGCTCCCACCCTGGAATGACCACCCAATGGAATCCAGCTCCTCCCTGCTGGTGTGCGGAGTCTTCAGTCTGGGAGGGGGCTCAGCAAACACACTGTCCACTTGATCCCCCTGCCCCGGAACAAGCACACTGGATAGAATAAGGAAGGTTTTGTCCTTGCTGAAGGCAGATGTTATCAGTTGGGAAGACTGCAAACAAGCAGTCCAAAGGGCTTTACTCCCACCTTGTTTTTGTCCTTCTCTCCCCTCTCCATCCTTCTCTCACGTCTCCTTCCTCCAGGCAGTTCAGCAGCAACCAGCACTGGAAACAGGCAGTAAACTGAGCAACAGCAGCAGCAACAGAGAGAGAGAGAGAGCAGCAACAGCAGCAGTCACTCTCCACCACAGCAACACCAAAGTCTGCACTGGGAGTGCCAGCTTCGGATTGGCCATGCTAAATTGCCCCTTAATTGTAAACAAATAATTGGGTACTCTAAATTTATAATTAATAATAATAATATTCTTCACCTCTGTCCCAGTTTTGGTGTTTTCAAGATTACAATCTGCTGCAACTTTTGGCTGGAAAGATATCAGAAGCTTTGGAAGCACCTGTAAAAGGACATTACAATGGTCAGAAATGTTAGCCAAGGTTAGAAATTAAGATCAGACAAACATTTATCTTGGTTTGAGTTTGCTGGGTGTAAATCCTCCCCTTCCAACCCCTGGTAAAAGGAGTTTCCAAAATCCATCACTCTTCGAGTAGAGGATAGAAGTTCCAAACATTCTCTTCCCTTGTTGCCAGTCCCAGGATAACTTTTTAAGTACCCAATTCATTTTTTACAATTAAGCGGCAATTTAGTTTGGCCAATCTACCTACCCTGCACATCTTTGGCTTGTGGGGGTGAAACCCACGCAAACACGGGGAGAATGTGCAAACTCCACAGTGACCCAGAGCCGGGATCGAACCTGGTACCTCGGTGCGTGAGATAGCAGTGCTAATGTCCCAGAATTAATTATTAATACGGGTTTTACTTGCTTTGGAGGCAGTTCAGTGAAGTTTCACTAGTCTGATTCCTGGGATGGGAGTGTTTGTTTTATGGAGGAAGATTGAGCCTGTTTAGTCTGTACCCGATGCAGTTCAGAAGAATGAGAGGTGATCTTCTTGAAACATCTAAGATTCTGAGGGATTTTGATGAAAGAATATTTTCCCACATGGGGATTCAAGAACTAAGGGGGACAGTTTAAAGATAAGAGTTCTCCAATTTGACACTGAGATAAGGAGAAATGTCTTCCCTCAGAGGGTCATCAGTCTGTGGATAAAAACAAATTGCTGCAGATGCTGGAATGTGAAACAAAAACAGAAACTACAATCCCAACAGGTCTGACAGTATCTGTGGAGAGAAAAGGGAGCTAACGTTTTGAGTCAGGATGACTTTGTCAAAGCTGAGTTTGTGGAATTCTCTTTCCCAGAGAGCAGTGACGCTGGGTCACTGAATAAACTCAAAGCTGAGTTCGTGTTTTTTTATCTATTGGGGAGTCAAAGGTTTCTGGGGGAAGGCAGGAAAATGTAATTAAGGGCACATTCAGATCAGCCAAGCCTTTATTGAATGGTAGTGCAGGGTTAATAAGCTGAATGGCTCCTCCTGCTGCTAATTCTGATGTTATTATTCTCTGTTCTTCGGATTGCCACACATGGAAGTAGCACCTTCCCCCTCTGGAGAGGCCGGTCATCATCGAGTCAATGATTTCTCTCCTGAAGCAACCGCCTCTGTTACGTCATCAAGATGGCCCCTCAGCCGCTCCGCTAAACAAAGATGGCGGCCATGGAACTGGGCCTAGCACCAGATAAAGCGCCACAGCTACAACGCGGGATTTGCAGGGTCTTAAACCGGCCGTGTGAGCTGCAGGGGGTGTTTATGAAGCCTTCACTCCCTCCCCCACCCCGGCTCCCGGCTCAGTCCTCCCTCCACCTCACCGACCTCTCCACCGCCCCAAACAGCCGCTCCCGCACTCGCAGACCTCCGAGCAAAGTAACACTGCGCATGCTCCAGAGAAAGCCCAGCATTGCGTCCTGCGCACTGGACTCCCTGTGGAGTGACTGGGGCACATTCACAGCCGCATGGAGTGATGGGTAATAGCCGCACCATTGAAACTGCAAACAGTAAATACAAATAACTTGGTTACCGATGGATCAAATAATCTAGCAAATGATTGTCAATGGGTATTCTGCTAATCTCCATTTCTCAAATGATTGAATGCTGCTCTCCCGTGGAACAATTCAGACCCCAATGGTCCTTCCTCTCTCCTCCCAGAAGACGCAAACTCTTGCTGAGTTCAATCGCAGAATCAGTAATTCCTCCATCTTCTCTTTTGCTCGTGATACTGAATGTTCAGTGTTTTTCTAGAATGATCCAGTACAGGTGGATGTCATTCGGCACATCATGTCTGCACTGACTCTGGACAAGAGCTACCACTTTTCCTGGTTAAATTCCATTTGCCACTGTACTGCCCATATGACCAGTCCATCTGTACCATCCCGTAATTTAAGACTTTTGTCCTCGCTAGTTGCCACACCAATGATTTTCCATCTGCAAACTTATCGATCATATCTTCACATATTTCAAGTCCTCGATTTTATATATAATTACTGTTGGTGGCTGAGGATGCACCAGGATCTCCATCAGCACCTGAACCTGTGATTCCTTCCTGTGAGACAATCGAAGCTTAATAACTCTGGAGAAACAATGCTGAAAAAGCTGATGTCCTGGTCAATGAAAAATGAAAATGAAATGAAATGGTCAAGGCTAATAACTGGGTGCTGCCTTCTCTGTCTCTGAATTACCTCCACTCCTATTCACTCCCCACTTATGTAATAAGCATTGACCATAATGACTGGCAAGAGTATGCTGCCAATCAGTCACTATCGTGACAGCGTGCCAATCAAACTGCATCATTAGGAGGCACGGAAGCACATTGGTTAGCGCTGTTGCTTCACAGCGCCAGGTCCCAGGTTCGATTCCTGCTTGAGTTTTTCTTTAAAAATAATTTTTATTGAGATTTTTTGAAAAATGTATAACAACAGAACAATATAATAATGAGCAATAACAATAATAACACCCCCAGCACCCATAACAACGCATATAACGAACCCCCCCCCCACCCCCTCAACCCAATAAACAACAAAATAAATTAACAATACATTAAATTAACCTAAACAATACCCCCCTGAAACCCCCCCCCCCTTTTTCCCCCCCCCCCCCAGGTTGCTGCTGCTGACCTAGTTTCCCTATCTTTGAGCCAGAAAGTCGAGGAAAGGCTGCCACCGCCTAAAGAACCCTTGTACCGACCCCCTCAGGGCGAATTTGACCTTCTCCAGCTTAATGAATCCCGCCATGTCATTGATCCAGGTCTCCACGCTTGGGGGTCTCGCATCTTTCCATTGCAACAAGATCCTCCGCCGGGCTACTAGGGACGCAAAGCCTGCTTGAGTTACTGCCTGTGCAGAGTCTGCACATTCTCCCCAAAAGACTTGCTTGTTAGGTAAATTGGTCATTCTGAATTCACCTGAGCAGGCGCGGAGTATGGCGACTAGGGGATATTCACAGTAACCTCATTGCAGTGATAATGTAAGCCGACTTGTGACAATAATCAAGATTATTATTATAATTACTTTTGATTTCCAACGCCTTAATGAAGAGGCCTCTGCCAAAGATCTGCGGGTTAAGAAACACCTTCTCCAATCGCAGATAGACCACAAGAGAAACACATGACTGAGTAGATGTCATCCTTGAAATGAGGAACAGCTGACAACCTAACAATAGAGGAGGAGCAGGTTATGAAGGTGTGACAGTCAATGGAACTTTCTGTGTTTGAGCAGTTTCAGCTCGAATTCCATGCTTGCCGGGTGCCTTTCTGCTTTCTCAACGATCCCCAGCCTTTCCCAATTCAGGTGATGAGGATTCCTTGTCTAACTCACACCATGACAGGAAGCTGACGAGAGTTGAACAGAGACCGGGAGGTGTCCGTCCCACATGAGTACAGCTCACAGTCGTGTTCAACCCAGCGGGACATATTTAACTCTGTGGTGAGAACTTCACCATACTCCATAATCAGGGCGGCACGGTGGCACAGTAGTTCACTACTGCTGCCTCACAGCGGCAAGGTCTCTGGTTCGATCCCGGCTTCAGGGTCACTGTCCGTGTGGTGTTTGCACATTCTTCCCGTGTTTGCGTGGGTTTCGCTCCCACAACCCAAAAATGTGCAAGGTAGGTGGATTGGCGATGCTAAATTGCCTGTTAATTGGAAAAAAATGAATTGGCTACTCTTAAATTTAAAAAAAATAATAATCCATTACCAAAGGCAGTTCAGATTCCTTGATAAAAGCAAATTACTGCAGATTCTGGAATCTGAAACCAAAATAAATATGAAACTATCTTTGGTTTCAGATTCCATGACGCAGGCTGCTCCGGTGTTTATTTGTACAGCATCTCCATCTTTTACACAATGGTCTTGGCAATGTTAAGTCCCAAGTGATGCACTGTTCTAGCTCTTGGGTTTATGTTGGGTATCAGATAGGCTTTGCTTTTTGCTTCAACGACAGATGTCATCTCTGTTGAGTGGGTCTCAAACCAGTCTTTGTTGTGGGTTCCACCTTTACCAAATGTTGCTGCTGCTGTGTCAGAAATGATTCAACTCAGTGACTTCCAAACTTCATCAATAATAATGTTGATTGATTAAGTTTCTATTCCTAAGCCTGAGAAATATTTTACCGTTTTATTTCAAGTTGATAATTTAATTTCATAATGGTGGTGTCACAGTGAACAATGTGTAAGTCAGAAAGAATTGTCAGCAAAGGATTAATCAGCATTTTCCACTTGGAGATCAGTAGAATGTTTCAGAAACTGAATTATAGATTTTTCACCAAAAACTCTTCGGATTAAAGTAAAGTTAATAAAGCTATTGCAAGTGTGTTCCTGGGAGATATCTTGAATAAAGAAGAAAGATGTTTTTAAAAAGCAACACTGCAATCCCTAAAATCAGTGACAAATCCAGAATATTAAACTGCAGCCAGTTATCGGGGGTGTTGACATCAGCAGAAATAAACCAAATATTGTAAGACTATCAGCAATAACAGCTGAATCCAGTCTCTTCAGTCACTCATGAAGCTGTTGATACAAAGAACAAGAAAATTACAGCACAGGACCAGACCCTTCAGCCCTCCATGCCCATGTCGACCATGCTGCCCATTTAAACTAAAATCTTCTACATTTCTAGGTCCGTATCCCTCTATTTCCCATCCTATTCAAGAGTGTGACCCTGAAAAGAGGTCCACAAGATTATGAGGGGCATAGATAGGTGTGGGATGGCGCAGGCACTGTCTTTCCCAGGGTGGAGGGATCAGTCACCAGATGGCATATGTTTAAAGGTCCCTGGGGCAAAGTTTAGAAGAGATAGTGTGAGGCAGATTGTTTTTAACCCTAGAGGGTGGTGAGTGGTCTGGACGCATGCCCAGGGGAGGTTAGTGGAAGCAAATACATTAATGACCTCAGACTAATGCATCTTGACAAACACATGTGATAGGATGGGTATAGGGATATGCCACAAGTGCTGAAGGTTTGTTGGGCTAAGGTACGGTATGATGACCTGGGACAGGCTTAGAGGGACTGAAGGGCCTGTCCTGTGCTGTATTGTTCTTTGTTCAAAGACTCTGTTCAATGTGGGAGAAACGGTTCATATGTTCAGAATGTGGATGATGTTTTAGCTGATGGTCTGACCTTTCGAACAATATGTAGTCACGCTGGAAGAAACCTTGGAAATCTGAGGACTGTGGAATAGATTTAATCAGACCTGGAGATTCATCGACCTGTTCACACTGAGGAGCGACCGTTAATGTTCTCCGTGTGTGTGGGAAGGGATTCACTCAGTTCACCAGCCTCACTTCATCATGGTCAATCTGTACTGGACTGTTACCAAGTGCAATGTATCTTTCCTGAGGTTTGGTGGCCAGTACGGAACACAGTTCATGCAGCAAGTGAGGAAAAGACAGCAGGAATTTCTCTAATCTGTAATTTACAAGGACACATTCTTGGTTCCCAGCAGTTACGTTTCTTCAGTAATTTCCTCATTTTCCCCGAACTACCCTGCCTGTTAATTCTATTATTTCTGATAATTCCATTACTGTAGCTATAAACTCACACATTAGAATTTAATCTGTTTCATTATTCATTCTGGTTTAAGTTTATGTTGAGGTTAATAACAGACAATTCTGTCCTCTCCCCGATTCCGATTAGAGTTTCCAATAAGTTGATTCTGTGGAATTGGAATGTCTTATCAAGCGTTTCCACGGTGACCTGTCTGCACTGAAGCGCCTACTTGAGTGTCTAACTCAGACTAAACTTCTCTCTCCCATAACACACATTATATCAGACATTGGATGTCAATATATTCAGCCATGTTATGTTAATGTCTCCAAACCCTAAAAGGAGTTCAGATTACACAACATTTAAATGTGGGGAGGACAAGTTGATAAAGTGTTTTAAAAAACACATGGGATCCAAGGTTTTATAATTCGGGTGTGGAGTACAAAGGACAGGAGGTCATGTAAACCTGGACAAATCATTGGTTAGGCTGCAGTTAGAATATTAGATCAGGTTTTGGGGATCTTATACCAGGAAGGATATCAAGGCCATGGAGAGGGTGTAGAAGAGATTCACTGAGATGATCCCAGGGAAGAAAGGCTTTAGTTACCAGGAGGGATTAGAGAAACTGGATTCTGTTCATTCGAACAGAGGCTGACTGGAGATCAGAGGGAGGGGGTTTTGATTCCACCCTTGGGTGACTGTGTCGAGTTTGCACTTCCTCCCCGTGTCTGCGTGGGTTCCTTCCGGGTGCTTCAGTTTTCCTCCCACAGGCCAAATACTGTGGTTAGCGCAGCTTAGTTGGATTGGCCATTCTAAAAGATTTCCCCTGAGTGTCCAAAGGTTAGGTGGGTTTCTGGGGATAGGGTAGAGGAGTGGTACCTGAGTGGGGTGCCGTATTGGAGGGTCGATTGCAGACTTGATGGGCCAATCGCCTCGTTCTGCACTGAAGGGATTTGATGGAACAGAAAAAGGTTCACATGAAATATCAATCAGACTGTACAATGTTCAGGACTCTCACTGTCCCTCTGGGCCTGCGGGGTGGGTGGGGGGGGGGGGGGGGGGGGGGGGACGGGTGCGGTGTGTGGTGGTGGGGGGGGGGGTGGCAGTGGAAGAACTGGTGATGGTTTCTCTATCTCTGAGTGAAATTTTATTTTAAAGTGAAGGGTGTCTGTACTGGGGAATCTGAGTACCAAGTGCCAGCTTGAACCATTCTCCAATCAGTTCCAGCACAGCTCCCTCTACATTGCCCCATGAAACACTCCCAAGGCTGATACAAAAATGGTGTTAATACTTGAGTAAATCTCCCTCCATGCTGTCCTCATCAAAACACTCCCACAATTAGGTTACAGTACAAGTTTTGGATACAAACATATATCCTCCTCGGCACTGTCCCCATCAAACACTCCAGGACAGGTACAGCACAGGGTTAGACAGAAGAAATCCCTTTGTACATTGTCCCAGTCAAACACTCCCAGGACAGATACAGCACGGGCTTAGATACAGAGTAAATGCTCCAGTTACACTCTTATAATCAAACACTGCCTGGTGCAGATACACAGCAGGTTAGCAAAACCATCCCTGGATGCCAAGGCTATGAGAGAAGTTTATTGGAAGGTATGGGGAGCTGGGCTATTAAAATCTGGTTTTGGGATCGCAGATTACGCACCAAGTGGAGTGGGGGGAATGGGGTTAGATCAAGCTTAAAGCACATCAAGGTAGATAAATCCACTCACTTAACCTGTTTGTAGTCCTTTGCAGTCCTTAAATCCACTTCACAAATTACTTCCTGCCTGTCTTTGAGTCATCATAAAATTTAGCGCTCATGACATTCAATCCCGTCATCCAACACATTCATACAGATTTGTAAATGGTTGGGAGCCCAGCAACTGATTTGCCTGGTGACATTCCACTTGTCACATCTTACCCACACCAGAATAACCCATTTCATACCTATGGCTGCTTCCTGTTCGCTAACCAATCTACTATTCATGCTGATACCCTGTACCAGCCTCCCCGAACAGGCGCCGGAATGTGGCGACTAGGGTGCTTTTCCACAGTAACTTCATTGAAGCCTACTCGTGACAATAAGCGATTTTCATTTCATTTCATTTTCGATATATTACCCCCCCACAAAAAAGAGCTCTTATTTGTGTAATAACCTTCGATGTGGCACCTTGGGAAATACCTTCTGAAAATCTACATAAAGCACATCTACAGTTCCCCTTTATTGACATCCTATTGTTACTTTCCTCAAGGAACCTGATAAATTAGTCAATCATGATTGATTCTCTGAACCCCATTTCAATCACTGTGCCAAAAGAAAAATCAAAATCTCCTCTACCCCTCTGCCAATTACCTCAAGATGAACTCACTTTCTGTTAAAGAGCCTGTCAACCCCTGCTCACCCACTTTCCCGAAAATAACATATTTAATCAGGAAAAGTCCAACAAATTCAAATATTTTCTTGTTAAAAATTTGTTGACAAAACAGAACATGGTTAAAAAAACAGAAAATTATTGAGGATCAAAGACAACCAGAGTGACAGGATGTTCACAATGTTCTGGATCCCAAATGGTTTCCCTTTGGCTCCTCTGTACTCTGTTCCCGTGACTCCCCGCTTTGGACACAGGGGCACTGAACCCTGGGGGTCACATCATCGCCAGCCTCTGTCACCCCCCGCCCCCGAAAACCTGATTGGTTGGAGGTCCAGTTCGCAGTTTAGCACAAGGCTAAATCGCTGGCTTTGAAGGCAGACCAAGGCAGGCCAGCACACGGTTCAATTCCAGTACCAGCCTCTCCGAACACGCCGGGATGTGGCGACTCGGGGCTTTTCACAGTAACTTCATTTGAAGTCTACCTGTGACAATAAGCGATTTTCATTTCATTTCATTTCAGTCAGGCCTCCAGCACCTTCCTGTCTCTATTAGCACGCCCATGGCAGTTTCCCAACTGGGAACAGGCCCCGTTATTCTCAGCTAAATTCAGCCCTCAGCTCCATCACCTGGCTGTCAGTGACACGAGCAATAGAGACAGAAAGGTGCCCGAGGCTCAAATAGGAAGACAAAACTTGTGGATTAGGATCTCCTAAAGGTCAGCAACTTCTTAGAAAATATCAAATTCCCAGTCAACAAATTAAAAGGATCACACGACAGGAGTTCAAGTTTTATGACTTTTAATGCAACAAGCTAGAAGCTACTTTAACTTGGAAAACTACACAGTAAACTACAAATTAGAACTTTGCCCTTTTAAATAACCTGGAATCACACTCGACGATTATAGTTATTCTGTCCTGGAAGTCGAAACTTAATTGTCTCAGAACCTGTCCAAAGTGATGATTCATTCCCGAGGAAAGAACTGCTGTTGTAGTATATATAAATGATTTGGAGGAAAATGTAACTGGTCTGATTAGTAAGTTTGCAGACGACACAAGGTTGGTGGAATTGCGGATAGCGATGAGGACTGTCAGAGGATACAGCAGGGTTTAGATCATTTGGAGACTTGGGCGGAGAGATGGCAGATGGAGTTTAATCCGGACAAATGTGAGGTAATGCATTTTGGAAGGTCTAATGCAGGTAGGGAATATACAGTGAATGGTAGAACCCTCAGAGTATTGAAGTCAGAGAGATCTAGGTGTACAGGTACACAGGTCACTGAAAGGGGCAACACAGGTGGAGAAGGTAGTCAAGAAGTATGCTTGCTTAATGACGGCATGATTGCCTTATTGGCCGGGCACTGAGTATAAGAATTGGCAAGTCATGTTGCAGCTGTATAGAACCTTAGTTCGGCCCACTTGGAGTATTGTGTTCAATTCTGGTCGCCACACTACCAGAAGGATGTGGAGGCTTTAGAGAGGGTGCAGAAGAGATTTACCAGGATTTGCCTGGTATGGAGGGCATTAGCTATGAGTAGCGGTTGAATAAACTTGGTTTGTTATCACTGGAACACGGAGGTTGAGTGACGACCTGATAGAGGGCTACAAAGTTATTAGTGGCATAGACAGAGTGGATAGTCAGACGTTTTTACTCCAGGGTAGAGGGTCAATTACTGGGGGGCATAGATCTAAGGTGGGAGGGGCAAGGTTTAGAGGAGATGTAGGAGGCAAGTTTTTTCACAGAGGGTATGGGTGCCTGGAACTCGCTGCTGGGAGGAGTTGGGAAGCAGGGACATAGTGACATTTACGGGGCATCTTGACAAATACATGAATAGGATGGGAATAGAGAGATACGGACCCAGGAAGTGTAGAAGATTTAGTTTTTTCGGGCAGCTGGTCGGCACGGGCTTGGAGGGCCGAAGGACCCTGTTACCTATGCTCTACTTTTCTTGATTTACTTCCGTTCTTCAACCAACACACCAAAGAAAAAAGGGAGAATAGAATAGAATGTGAACTAGCAAAGCATATAAAAAATGGACTGTAAAAGTTTCTGTGGCGACGTAAAAAGGAAACATTTGGCTCAGACAAAGGTTGTCCGTTCCAGATAGAGTCAGGAGAATTTAGAATGAGGAATAGAGATCTCTACAGCCACCCTCGTTCACACTCTGGGATGTTAGATCATCAGCTTTTGGGATTTATTCACTTTCAACCCATTAATTTCTCCAGTCCGACTTTTCACAATACTAATCTCTGCCAGTCCTTGGTTCTCGGTATTTTGGGGACAATTTCTGTATCTTCCTCGTGAAGACAGACACACATTGTTTAGTTGCTCTGCCATTTCCTTACTCCCCATTATAAAACTCTCCTGTCTCTGCCTGGAATGGACCCACATTGGTCTTTGCTAATCTTTTCCGTTTCACATTCCTGTGGAAGCTTTTCCAGTCGGTTTTTATGTTTCTCACCAGTTTGCTCTCATCAGTTTCTTGGGTCCTCCTTTGTTGAATTCCAATGGATCTTGTGGAATCTTTCACTTTTCTTGTGAGCCAAAGGTTACATTACTTTTCTGTTGGATTTATGTTCCTTAAAGGAATCGGTATTTGTTGTATATATGTGAAATTAAAGTCACAAAGAATCCAGAGGACTC